>NC_056737.1:1350995327-1351130327 GCF_019279795.1 Protopterus annectens
ATGCCCGTTCACCAACCAACAAACAGTGAACTGTCATGTATTCGAAAGGCCACTTCAGCAAATTTTTTCCTGGGGGGATTGCTTGTCTAACAA
Source organism: Protopterus annectens (assembly GCF_019279795.1). Classification (NCBI taxonomy): domain Eukaryota; kingdom Metazoa; phylum Chordata; order Ceratodontiformes; family Protopteridae; genus Protopterus; species Protopterus annectens. Next base: position 1,350,995,421 of record NC_056737.1, read on the forward strand.
AAAACACAATATTTCAAACCCTTTAAAGTGGGGGGTACCCTCCCGCCCCACCCCCTAACTAAATACAACTCCGAGATCGCACTACAGTGGGGAAAAGGGAAAATTCTCAATGATGGCCAAGAGATTTTTCCCATAGGAAAAAAATTCCCTGAAGTAGCTTTTCGAAGATGTGAGAGTTTGCGGTTTATTCATCAGCAAACAGGCGTTCGCCGACTAGGTTTTTTGATAAGGTAATATAGACCCTAAAACTACAGTATTAATACTAGACTAGCCACTAATGCAATGCAATACTACACCAGGAAAAATAATCTGAACTTTGATTCAATGACTCAGCATGTGAGCTACACAAAGTATAATGATTCTGCTGTAACCTGGTGTGGGGTGCCCTCTGGGTGTAGGCCCTACTGGATAACACACACACACACACACACACACACACACACACACACACACACACACACACACACACACACACACACACACACACACACACACACACACACCTATATTACATATCTTTGCATGGACCTACAAGAAGCACATTGCCCAAGGCCAGATAAAGCTCTGTAAAGGTAACATTCTCATTTTACAGAAAAAATCAAAGTCTCCAAATGGGAGTGCAACACTGTTACTGCACATCTGTAGCAAAAACTTTTTTTTTTCTTACATGGGTTTCCATTTTACTGAGCTTCATTTCCTCCTTAATGTTTTAAACAGAGCAGTTGTGTTGGGAACTTATGGCAGATGTTAGGGTATGATCACTGCTGAAGTCATACTTTTTCTTAGAACTTCTACCACAGAAGGCCTAGCTATCAGTTCTGTGCACCCTTCCCCTTCTCAAGTGGAAAAATATTGGTATGCTTGGATGACAGCATATTCCCTGTATAAAGGCAATATCCATCAGTGCCATCTTTGGTTCTTCATCTGTAAGGCATCCCCTGGATCTTTAATACCTTTGGGTTAATGCCTGCCAAACCAAACCCTGCAAATCCCAATATATGGCAAGAGTATTCCAAGCTGAGGTAATGCAATGCCTCCCAGACTGGTATAATGTACACAGGAAGAAGGTGATAGGGACGCCCATCTCAGCCATTGGATGCCCCAGAGAAGGAAAAGGGGGAGTAAGGAAGGAAATGTGACGACAGCAGGAATTGCACTTGAATACTTAAGTGACATCCCCATTCTGGGCTAGTAATCAAGGAGTCTGAATCCTCACCACTGGCACTGGAGAGGGACGTTCACTTGGAACAAAAATGGATGCACCCAGTATTTCCAGATGCAGCTCTCTGCATCAAGCACAATTTCCCTTAAGAGCACACAGCAAACACACTCAGTCGGGGGTCTGGGCTTCCCCTCCAGGTCCCCAGGAAGACTCCCCAATGGCACAGCTTTACAGTTGAGACCTCAGCTAAGTGTCCAAGCCAAGTTCTTCACCACTCTCTCTGTGAAACCACTGCTTTGTGTCCCTGCTCCAAGTAACTGACACACACACACACACACACACACTGAGATTTGATTTTCACATGCGCACACACACACGGGGGAAAGACTGGCACAGATCTACTAGATACACCTCCTTCTGCTCAGACTATATGGTAGTTACACTGTCACCAGACACCTCAAAGCCAGCTGCTCTAAGGCTCTTGCAAGGGTACCCAATTATACTGAGTGGAATTAATATTAATACAAATGGCAATGCTGACCAAACAGCCAGGCTTTCAATAGTGGCCATAGTGTTACCAATAGATATAAGTACTATCAAAGGTTAAAATATTTTCTAAAAGACCAGCCACAAAAGCTTAAATACATTTAATAATAAACGAACATGAACATATTACATATCTACTTTCAATAAACACCAGAGACTTCCATTCACAGGAAATATAAAAATAACACAGGTGGACAGGTTCACACAGTTACAGAAAAACAATACTTAACTAATCTGACTATTTTCCTGACTGATCTAAAGAATTATCATTCCCTGGTTACTTACTAGAGCAAAGCAAGTAGTAGTAGATGAGAGATTCTTCATTGTTAGGTTACAAAAACAGAGCACTCAGACTTCAATCTCACCTAGTATTAAAATATGTTTAGTGAAGGATTACAGAATGACAATCTGGGTATCTGACTTCTGGCTCCCGCGCTCCCTCCCCCACCTTGGCTAGAAGCTGTCAGGATTTAGCACCTATGTGTCAATAATAAAATCTGCTGCAGTTCCTGGAAGGTCATAAAACAATTTCAAACCTCCATCTTTCCAGAGAAGCAATTAGCTCACCCCAGTGACAATGCAGGGAGCGTCCTAGCACAGAGTGTTTACTCTGACTGCATTGAGAACCGAAAGATACAATCTTTATAACTTAACCCAGGTAATTTAATTTCTTACTATTTTCCAAAATCAGGAGGACTGAGATTAACCTTTTCTTTTCCAGTATCCTCTATTACAATATGTACATTTCAACAGTTACAATAATACAAACATTTCTTCCTCTGTCCAGCAGGATACACTGTTAATACATTTTAACACAAGCAACTTTACAAATATGTTTTTAACACAAGCAGCTTTACAAATCAATTTGCTATAAGAATGACATACAATTCTTTACAAAATTCCAACTAGCTGTGCTGGCATATGTTACATATCCACTGCCTACTTCTCCCGGCACAGCTAGCAATACCTCACATCATCACAACTTACCACTATGTTAAATTCTTAATCCAGTTCTACTACTGTAATCACTGTAGGAATCGCTGTTGCAGAAAACCTTATGCTTGCAAAAATACCTAGGCCACCCAGGGCTTAAAATTTACCCTGGAACAGGATTTTTGTCTGGGAACAAGCTGCAGGATACCCTGCGGAATAGCTATTGCAAACCTTACCTTCTCCTGGAGTTAGCATCTATCCTGTAGTATTTGCAAAAATGTGTATATGAGGGGCCACATAGGTGCCTCCAGGATAGCCTGACAGCTTGCTCATCTGAAGAAAGCAGTAGAAGCATGGACAACTTTGGCTGAAGGGGATCTAATGTGCATTTTCAGCTTTTTTGCCATGATGGGAATAAAAGAAGGCAATGCAGTTTACCAGCCATTTGGTTACAAGTCTGCTTCGATTAGTTTCCATTCTTTCTTCAAATGCATAAGAGAGAAATCGTTGGTCATTAGATTTTATGATCTTAATCCTGTCCAGGTAGTTATCTGTGATTATCCAAGAACTGAATAATTCTCTCTCTCTATTTGGGCTTTGTCAAGACCTTGAGAATAAAATAGTTCTTAAGGAGACTGACCGTGTCTCTATGGGTGATTAAGAAAAGTTCTTTGCATATTAGGACTTTGAGCTTTGATATCCTTCTGGCTGTAATTACTACAAGCAGTAACCTTGAGTTCTATTTGTGCTGCTGGTCAAATGGTGGTTAGGTCAGATTTTCTGGGACAAAGTGAGATCACATACAGGAGCATCATCTTTCCAGTGAGAAGATCTGAGGTACTGGGAGTAAATAACTACAGAAAGAAAAGTAAGAGTGGGGTGAGACCAAGCAGAAGTTAGGACTTCAGGTTGGAGAATGGCTTCACTACCATGGATTTTTTTGTCCCCTTGGGCTTCATGTTTACTGGCTTGGCCCCCAGTAACAGTTCTCTATACAGGGTCTACCAGCAACTCTCCACTCTCCCCAAATTACTCCATTTTCACTGTGGCCAGTTGTGGATCCCGAGGGTGCCCTGGGTACTCGTATTATCTGTGCTTTCATCCAGAGGGAATTTTTCTTATAAGCTAACCACTGCCTTTGCCTGCCCTACCCCCCCCTCCATGCTCACTGATTACGTCCAACAAAACCAAACTAGTGAACTTTGTCCCCAAAAAGTCCACATCCCTACAAAAAGAGAACCTCAACATTCACTCTCTAAATGGTAACACCATCGACACTGTACCTAGCACAAAACTCCTAGGTGTCATCATAGACTAAAACCTCACATTAGACCCACACATCCAGTCCAATGTCAAAAAGACGCATCAAAAGCTTCAACATCTACTCAATGCATCAGCCTCACTTTCCCTTGCCTCTTCTTTTCTATTACCCTCACTTTTAAACAGTCCCCCCCCTCCTCACCAACATTCAGTCCTCTCTGAAGTCCAAATTGGACTCATGCTAGAACAAAATTGCTAAGTTTGTAATTAATGCCTCCTACTCATCCCACCACTGCTTATCATTACACAACCTAAAATCACTTGAACTGTCCAACTATCTCACTTTTATCCAACTAACTACAGCTCACAAACTCATTTATAATCCATCATGTGCCCTGCTCCATCTTCTATACTTACTTTATACTATCCTAACAGACCACTCCGATCCAACAACCAACTGCTCGCAAATGTAGAAAAACCCAAACTTTCGGCTGGCCAGATTGACAGATACATGTACTCATAAATGTTGTACTCTAAGGCCCAATACAAAAAGATGTCCAAGAATGTAGAAAACATACTGGCTGGAGTACAGATACAGGCAAAAGAAATCCCTGGAAAAATATGATGGCATGAGGTAAGTGTAGAAGATACTGTCAAAGGCAGGTTGTAACCCAAATAACTAATCAGAATGAAAAAAGTGCTTGTTTTGTTTGTGATGCAAGTGATTATTGAAATTTTAACTAGGTGTTTTCTGTGCGAGTGTACCTGAACCATGTGAAACAGAAAATATTCTACCAGTTAGCTGACAAGTAATATACAATACATTTATAATTTCATTTGTTAAAAATTATAATGTGTTGCAAGATGTTAATGCACTCTGCTTTTCCATACCTACATCAGTGATCTTGAAGCGTATTAGAAGAAATTGTAGGGTGAAATAATGTATTCAGTTCAAAAAACCTATCACAAAAATTTAATAAAGATGCCATTACCTCTGTAAGTACTAACTGCCTTTAACAAACAGTGTTAAAATTAATGTGTCTTTTGTCTTAAATAGTATTGCAATGACACAGAGCTTAAGCTGGAAACAAACCATATCGCATGTTGGATGACTGCCATCAGAATCTTTTCACCAAATGTCGAAACTCTTAGCCAAATGTTAGAAAGCGTATTAAATGTCGATTAACGTTCTTTGTGAGTATCGCAGCAATCTGGAAACTTGCATGGTGCATTTACAGTTAATTAAAGAAATCATTTGCAAAATGCTGTTTTACTAGTAGCAGTGAATAGGCTATAAAATGCACAGAAAGCTAACCTTCTCAGTGGCAGAGTACTGAGTGATTATTATAGTGATTATACTCCTTTACCATTGCAAAACTATGGAACTCCCTCCCCCCAACACTTGGATCCATCCACTCAGTAACCCTCTTCAAAATATCTCTGAAACAACACCTCTCCTCTTCTTGGCTGTGCACATGTGCTAACACCACATCTCATAACCTAACTTCAATCATCACAATTATCCTCACCCGAACTCTATTACTTTGGCATCCTCCTTTCACATCCACCTGTCTTTTTACTTACTCCACCTCTCCATCCTGTCCACTTCCCTCTTCTAACCCTCATTGTCCTACCATTGATCCCTCCTGTTTACTTCCCTCTCTTCCTAACCCTTATAGACCTATCATTGAACCAGGTGAGACATTCAGGTACCCTTGCAGCTTACCTTAATATCATACCACCACTTATAACTGCAACAATATCCACCGACTTTGCTGATTCCAGCAACAGGACTCATATAGCCCATCACTCAGCTATTACACTTCCTAAACGTGTGAAAAGTTTAAGTACCTAGTCTCTAATTCCTATATTGGCTTTGCACTCACTGCATGAAGTGCCCTATATATAAATTCTGCTAGCTGAAAACTACTCATATGAAATCTTCTCATGCATGTACTCTGTATTGCTTGTATAATATCTTTGATTTGAGAATGATTACTTATGTACGTTTTTTTTTTCACCAATTGTATAAGCCACCAATAATACGTACTAAATGTCTTTATTAATGTAAATGCTGCATTGTATGTGAAATGTCTTTATATGTGGAGCTTTTCTCTTTGGGACTCCACTGAAAATGGACACTTCTGGCCCAGGTGAACCATACGGGTAAACAAATGCAAATGAATAAATAAAAATAATTAGTAGAAAATAAAATGAATCTTAAAGTTATCAGACATCAATCAGAAGTTAGAAAAGACTGGGAAATCAGAATGGAAAGGGAATACAAAAAAAAAGAGCAATGGGATGATATTTGTATGACTGCCAAACAGGCAACAAAACCTAGAAAATGTAGGATTTTGTATGGAACTGCTTGAGTAGGTATTTTTGTACCCCAAATAAACTTCACAGAATTTTTTCACAGGCTGTCGGTAATTGTTGGAGGGGGTACTTGGATAGTTGCTTTTTGGGAATCCAATGAGTTAGTATATTTTAAACATTTCCTAAAAGGTACTTTGTCAGAAATGTTTGGGGAGCCAGTTACTGTAACCAAGGAAATTATTTTTTTCTGTGGATATAGAAACTGAATTGCTTAGAGATAATAAGGACCTACAAAGTTTAATGATGTTGGCTGCCAACAAAGCAATTAAGGAAAATGAAAGTCAAATTTTAAACTAACCATAACAAAATTACTAAAATGGGATCTTTAGAAAAAAGGAAGGAATAAGCTTCATAAAAGGAAGGCAAGATCTGAGCAATACATGCAATGTTAAACATAATAGTTGTTGAAAATATCTATGTATAATGCACAAAAAGGAAAAAAAGCCTTTGCAATGATTTGTTTTTTATTTATAACTGTGTATGTACCTGTGCCACTGTGTAATAATAAATAATAAAGGTGCTAAAAAGTCCTTCCTGGGAGGTCATAGATGTAGAGCACCCTGTAAGAATTGTCTGACTGGTAGACTAGAAGACAAGGGGAGGACAGCTAGATTAAAAGTGCCTTTGACAAGACATATGCCTGTCCTGAGTTTAAGAGATTTGGGACAGTGTCTGGATTGTCCAGCGTCATTGAGGATTCATCTTGGTAGTGTGTGACTGAATCAGATAGTGAGGGTATCCAAAGGGGCTTCACTAAAACGTTCAGATAAGGTGCACCAGAGCCTAAGTTTGAGAAGCATCTCACCAGAAACAGTGCCCTTGAGCATATGGAAATGTCTGTAGCCTGACAGAAGTTCTCATGTTTCCATACATTCCTTAAAGCTCTTCTCCACATACTATTACTTTTTAGGGGGGACACTGGAAAAAGATGGCTACTGTGAGCAGGATGTCATGGTGCAATGGGACGAAGTACCAAGCTTTCCATGTAAGTTTGACTCACAAGCTTTCTTCATCTTAGGGCTTTCTGACTAAAGCTAGCACAGATCCACATGAGGTCCTGTCAAGTTCTGTGCCCAAGGAGGAAAGAGAGAGAGAAAGTCCTTGTCGAAATGTGTAGGTCACACATTTACTTTGTGGCTCTGTCCAAAATGGACATACCTTTACCACAAAAAGAGGCAATGTTAAGCATAGCAGTATCATTAAAAGTATTCAAAGAAATAGTTTACAATGGGGTATTCAACTGCACCTCTGATGCCTGGCCTAAACCAATGGATTGCAGAAACATAGCATACAAACATGAACTGCAGTAAGAAAGAGCTGAAGATGTCACTGATGGCTTCATATGGGGAACTTGCTGGCATCCCAGTAAGCCTGCATGCATCTGGCCAAGAAGGGAGAAAGTTGCACAGTTATGATAGTCAGGCCAAACACAGGTGCTTCTGTGGCAGAAGTCCCAAGAATTAGGGTGAGTGCAACACTGATTCATATGATTAGCATCCACTTAAACTCAAAAAGATTCTGTCCATCGGATGTCATGACTAAATATTTGGCAGAATTGTGAAGACAGGGGACAAAGAAAATCAAACCCTAGACTACCACCACTGCATCATGCCATGGACAACCATGAATGTTGTCTCACAAATATGAGATGTGTCATGCAGCTAAACCAGCAATATCACACTTAATACACACACAATACATGCCTGGTGTACAAACAGATATGCATGTACTGGCATCCAGTGATACCATCCTCATTTCTGTGGCAGACACAATTGTTTCTTAACATAATGCAGTTGCCTGTTCTGGAGAGAAGATCTACCACTAGCTATCAACAGTTCATTTTCAAGCACAAATGAAAACAGTCAGGCACCCAAAGGGTGTATTGATGTTCTTGCTTTGTACATAAAAATATCACTTGACTGCTCACTTTTGTTTCCATGTACAGCATTCCTGCATTCTGTTTGAACACCTGCAAAATAGTCAGTGTCAATATGCTTAAAAGATGTATTTGATGCTAAATTACAGGACAAAGTACAGGCTACCATGTATCCAATGCAGTTTTTTCAGAGTATAATAAAAGGCATTGCACAGAATACTACACACTTTTGGAGACCTCACAGTCAAAAGAACATCAAGGTGGCATTTGTGTAAAGGGGTTATAACTACTAAGACAGTTACTATCGTGCAGAGACAGGAGTACACAGACACTGTGGAAGGGGAAGCAGAGAGGGGCCTGACACAGACTCAACATGTCATCAAGGAAATGGTTAAGGAATGACAAAATAGATAATAATACAACAAAAGTAGCAGTTTCAAGATGAAACGTGCAGTATGATCTTTGAAAGACTTGCCAGAGTAGTGGTGTATGAACCAACAGAGATGTGCAAAGAAACACGACAGGCAAGCAGAGATGAGAAGGAACAAGGTCTAACTGAGCAGATTCAGTGGAATATCTATCACCTCCTTACTCGGTCTTTATAAGTATGTTTTCATGCTGCTGTCCTCTCTGTCTGTTCTCCGGGAAAGACTAAGCTTTTACTACTGGCCAGCAATCTGTGCTCACCTCTTCTTAATCAACTCTGATGAGCCTGTGTTCGCACCTTCTTAAAAAACCCTGATGTCACATAAAGGTGCTCCACAAGCTGCAAAAGCAGCAGACTGCCTCAGATTTAGGTATTAATGTTGAGATCACAAAGTATATTTCAACAATGCTCATCTACCAGCATTACTTACAGCCCTTTCATGAAGATAATCATTTCCTGCCACACTTAAAAGAATTTCTCCTGTAACCCTGAAATTTCTTCTTACAAAGCTGGAATTATCCTTCCACTAAGAATTTTTAGAGCAGGTTTTAAAATTTCTAACGATCCTTCCCAAGGAACACTCAACACACCATCCCCAGAAATGCAACTAAATTCCTTCTGAAAAAAATGTATAAAACACTTCCTGCAATATTCTTAAACTTCATAATGATTATAATGTGGTACTTTCTACAGCGCATTAGCTGAATTTGTGGACTACTAATATCGGAATGAAGTACCATATCTCAGAAGAAGCTCTCTGAGATATCTGCCAAAAACCATGTTATGCAGGAGACTTCAAGTCTGCAATGAATTTTGGCATCACTACTGAATACTGTACTTCCAAGATGGCTACACATTGACTAACAGCTTAATTCTAGCTCTGCCAGTGTAGAAACAGAAACTCAACAGAGAAGGCCAGTGGACTTTTGTGTTTCTGCATAAATTTCAGTAACTGGCTAGTAAGTGCATGGCCTGGATGCCAGGAAAAAGAAATACCAGAGGACCTGAAAGAAAATCAGCTATAAAAGGTAAGGAAAAACTGACTGACAAAAGCCCTGCAGCTGTTCAGCAAAAAGCAATACAAGCTCCAGACATGACTTCCAGTAACCTAGAGGAAATCGTAAGACAACTGCACACAGACCTGATTAAAATAAAGGAAACACTGATGGAGTATATCAACTCAAACAACAAAAGGCTGGAAAAAATAGAAGAAGCTTTAAACAGATAGTTAGATGAGGCAATAAAAATGCTGAAATGAAGAAAAGGCTGGCTGAATATGAGACTGCTCAATAAGATATGTTTCAAAAAAATAACAGAATTATTTGAGGACAAAACAGATAGGGAAAAGCTGTGATTTTTAGCTGTACCAGAAAAGCTGGAAAGAAGACACTTATTTTTATGAAAGCACAAATAAGCAACTGGACTGGTATTCCACTGCAGGACCCGTTAGCTGAAAGGGCACACTGTGTGTATGCCCCAAACCTGGGTATGACAAAGCAACCTAAACCTTTAATGTTAAAGATGCACTCTTTCCAACAGAAGGAGTTGATTCTGATAAATCTGTAGCAGGAGGGCAAACTAAAAGTGGGAGATAGCAGAGTGTTTGTAAAGAATGATTACTCACTGTACACCAGGTAGTAGAGGAGCAAATGTATTCCACTATTCAAGGGAATGTTGAGAAGTAGGTGTGAGATTGAAACTGCTGTATCCAGCTATCTTCAAAATATTCTTCTCTGGAGTGACATCACTTTCTGATTAAATATGTGCCAAGGAGGAATACAAAAGCTTGTCGAACAAAAAGTGAGCTGTGAAACAGGAGATTGTGCTTCTTGTTCTTCTGCTAATAAACACCTCAGAGAGAGACTGCCAGTGAAACCTTTTCCAATGTTTCAACAGAAAATGCTGGAGAGAAGGAAGAGAGCACAAGAGCTGACTAGAAGAATCAAGAGTACATTGGAACTGAAGCAGAAACAGGATTTGGGAGATGGAGATGAACAGGAATAAATCTAGTAACTTGGAAATTGACAAATGTGAGATTATAAAGCAATAATTATATTTGTGAAATATGACAGACTTTATTGGAATTGTTTTCATGAATGTTCAGAAAAATATTTAGGGGAGGGGGAAGAAGAAAAATTCTTAAGAGTACTATTTTTATAGTGTAGGATTTTCTTTGCATGCTATAAAATAATGTTTTCTCTGTTGTTTTTAAGTGTAATGGAGATACTATTGTAAACAGGTGCTCCTGTTTTTTTTTCTTTCTCCCTTCGCTCTTTCTCCTTGTTCACTTTTAAGAAATGTAGGCACTGCAATGCAACAAAAAAGTCTGATTAAGAGTGATTTTTTTCTCATTCTTGTATGGGGGAATGACTGCATTAAGGTCCTTAGCTTGATCTAGTAACAAGTTTTAAGAGGAAGCAAGTAAATGAAAAATACTGATAAGGCTTTTTTTCTAGCAAATAAATGCATTCTTAGTAGCAATTCTGTATCTGGTCCTCATGTCTCCATTGAGACAATCTAGAAATTGACTAGAAAAAAGAGAAACTGGCTAGGAGATAATGTTCCCTGAAAGCACTTCCGTGTTTTCCCAGCTAGAAGAGCTATAAAGATAAGACAAAACCAGACAGCACTTAGTAGAAGCACAGGCTGCACAATGCATCTTAGTGTGGATAACCTTTCTTTTAGGTTAACTCAAGTCTGAGTGTGGCTGTCAGCTTGAGACATTTGCTCCTATTAGGAGGGTAAAACTTCCATATTTGAAGATGTACAAGATTTTTTGCATGTTAGTATTAACTTAATACGTTTTACGGGATATCTTTTTTTTTGAGGGCTTTCAATAAAACAAAAAATTTTGTCAAATGTAACAAAAGCTGAAAAGGATATGCCACGAAACAGCTATAAAAAGGTTCAACCTGCCAAACAGTGTATGCATGTACACAAAAGCTGGAACTAGACATTTAACAAAAAAGTTGTTATACATTAAAGGTGGAAATAAAAAAAAATACAATGATGCTTTCTGTTTGTGTCTTTCGGCTTTTCCCGGTTAGGGGTCGCCACAGCAGAACTCCGGTCCGCTAATGATTGGTAGTTGATTTTTACGTGCCGAGTTACCAGCCCTGACGCACAACCTTCAATGAAGGTACGCCCATTCACGCATGTCTCCACGCAGAAGACGCTCTAGCTGTGAATCGAACCAGACAGCATCTTACTGTGAGGCGACAACGCTTCTGTAATGTATTTAAATTTCAATTCTCACAGATAAATATAAAAAGGAAAGAGTAGTGAACTATATTAAAAATGTAGAGTACAAATACCTATGCTACAATTTATTTATTTTTATTTTATTTATTTACATTTGTTGACTGGAGTGTCCGACTGGATGTAGGTCCATTTTCAGCGGAGGCCCGGGGAGAAAAGCTCCACAGTTAAAACAGACAGTAGTTACATTGGATTACGTAGTGATTAACAATTTAACATAGCAATTACTTACAACATATTTACAGATGAAGAAAGTACAGTTGTGTACACTTACCATAAATGTAGATGTTCAAGTGTATTCACTGTTGCAGTCAGTACAATTGGGTTATCCTGCTGGCAGGCTACCCTCAGTCGGCCTGAATTCCAAAGTCTAGGTCCGGCGTCAGTTGCTGTCGCCTCTTCCCTGACGTCAGTGCACCAGGGGTATAAAAGATGCAGCCAACACCATTTTCTTCAGTTTTTCTTGCCACAGATGTCAGGTGCCCCCAAAAAGATAGGCTAAAAATATGTCAATAAAACATGCATGCACCAAAGTTTATATATTTTGCCTTCATCTATAAGCAAATACACCACATAGGTTGTATAGAATAGAGAAGTACAGATAAGTTCCAGCAAAGAAATGGAGGATAGCGGGTGGGTAACCTGGACTGCAACAGTGAATACACTCGAACATCTACATTTATGGTAAGTGTACACAACTGTACTATGTTCTTCATGTTTCACTGTTGCAGTCATTACAATTGGGTTGAATCCCAAAGCTAAGGTTGGGAGGCTGGAGCTAAATAGCATTAGGAGCGGCTATTAGGCCCTGCAGAACTGCAGTGGCAAAGCCTGCCCTGGATTCAGAGTAGAGTGGTAAGTGATAGTGCTTTGTGAAGGTGTGCACTGAACTCCAATTAGCAGCCTCTAAAATGTCTTTGGTTGGTACTCCTCTGAGGAAGGCTACTGAAGTGGCTGCTGCTCTGGTTGAATGTGGCCTAATGCCCTTAGGTACTGGTTTGCCATGCTGTGAATAGCAGAAACTAATGCAGTGGCCTATCCACTTTGAAACAGTCTGCTTTGAGATAGCTTTTCCTTGTGATCCTGCAGCATATGCCACTAGTAATTGCTCTGTCTTTCTGAAGCTTTGGTTCTGTTCAAATAGAAGTGTAGCTGTCTGTGTATGTCCAAAGAATGCAGAATTCTCTCCCCCTTATTCTGTGGGTTTGGATAAAAGGTAGGCAGATGAATAGTTTGGTTAAGGGCCACACTGGACACTACCTTAGGCATGAATGTCGGGTTTGTCCTCAGAGAAACCCTGTCTGGATAAAAAATGATAAAAGGTTCCACAGCCATGAGTGCCTGTAGCTCTGAGACTCGTCTCTCAGAAGTTATTGCTAGGAGCAGAACTGTTTTCCAAGATAAAAACTTTATATCAGTTGTAGCGGTTGGCTCAAAAGAAGGCAGGTTGAGTTTTTCCAAGACATAATTGAGGTCCCATGCAGGTATTGGTGATCTCCTTGGAGGCCTTAAATTTTTGGCCCCTCTGAGGTACTGCCTTAATAAAGGATGAGAAAAGATTGGTGGCTCTGTGTTTTAATGAGCCGAAATGGCAGAGGCATGAAATTTTATAGATTAAAAGGATAGGCCTTTGTCCACCACCTCAGTCAAGTATTGCAAAATCTGAGGAATGTTTGGTACAGCTGTGTCAATTCCTTGTGCCTGGTTCCAAGCACAGAATCTCTTCCATTTTCCAGCATAGGATTTTCTAGTACTAGGCCTCCTGGCCTCCAAAATGACATCCATCACCGCTTTAGTGAGAGGTGTGCTTTGTATGACTACATTATCCGCCATGCTGCCAGATTTAAGGTCTTGAGTTGGCTGTGCAAGATCTGATTGTTCTGCTGGGACAGTAGATGAGGCACTTGAGGTAAGGTCCAGGCTGGGCATTGAGACAAGTTCCTTAGGATTGAATACCAGTACTGGCGTGGCCAGTCTGGGGCAATCAGTATCATTTTTGGCTTCTCCTGTCTGACCTTTAGGAGTACCTTGGGGAGGAGAGGCAAAGGAGGAAAGACATATACTGTTAAGTTTTTCCAGCTGAAAGACAGAGCATCTACTTTCCATGCTTGTCTGTGATAAGTGCTTGTGCAGAATCTCTTCAGCTGGCAGTTGTGAGGTGAGGCAAATATATCTATGTCCGGGCATCCCCATTTCCTTGTTACCATGCTGAAGATTTGTGGATCCATGAGGTTTCTGCTTAGTTCGTCTGCCAGAGTATTTATCTTTCCTGGCAGGAATTGTGCCTGCAGATGTACTTGGTAAGTCAATGCTGTATCCCACAAAATCATGGCTAGTCTGCAAAGGGGGTAAGAATGAGTGCCTCCCTGTTTGCTTATATACCACGACCGTGGTATTGTCTGTCTTTATCAGTAGTTGTCCTGGATGAAGTAAGTCCTTGAAAGCTGTCAGAGCATTTTGAACAGCTAGCATCTCTTTTTGATCGATATGTAGATGCTTTTGGTTTGCGGACCATGTGTCTTGAATACATCTTCCTGCCTTGTGGGCTTCCCAGGTATAATCCGATGCATCCATTGTTAAAGTCTGTGTGGCGGGGGGTATAGTGAATGGCTGTCCCTTGTTCTGGTGACAGGCCTTCGTCCACCATCGAAACTCCTGTTGCAGGCAGGGAATGAGAGTAACTATTGTTTCCAGGCTGTGGCAATGTTGAGTCCAAACACTTTTTAGGTACCATTGAAGTTTCCTCATATGCAGACTTGCATATGGAATTAGTAGAATGCAGGATGCCATGAAGCCCAAAGTCTGCAGAATTGTTCTTGCAGATAACTGGGCCTTTGTTGCCAACAGTTTGAAATAGGTAGTCAGTTGCCTTTGTTTGTCTGGCATGAGATAAGCCATCTGAGCAGTTGTATTTAAGCTTGCACCCAGGAATATTATTTCTTGAGAGGGTCCTAGTTTTGATTTCTGTTCATTGACTGTGTACCCTAGGCATGGTAGTAATCTTTTTACAAACGCCAGATGCTGTAGTAGAATGTCCTTGTTCTCTGCTTGAATGAGGCAGTTGTCCAAGTAAGGATATATTTGTATTCCTCTTTGTCTGCAGTATGCAATTACTGGTGCCAGGCACTTTGTGAAGACCCTGGGTGCAGTAAATAAGCCAAAAAGCAGTGCAGAGAATTGGTAGTGCATTGAGCCAGCTTTGAATCTGAGGTATCTTCTGCATGTTTGCCTGATTGGGACATGCAGGTATGCCTCCTTTAGATCTAAAGTCACAAGCCAAGCCTTCTTGCCCTACATGGGCAGAAGCTGCTGTAGAGTCAACATTTTGAATTTTGGAATATCCAGATATGTGTTTAGAATAGATAGGTCCAGTATTGGTCTCCAGGCTTTGTCCTTTCTGGGTACCAAGAACAGTCTTGAATAGAATCCTTGTCTCTGCTCTTGCTCTGGTACTTGTTGAATGGCCCTCATGTCTATGAGGGATGAGACTTGTTTTTGTGCCTCTGCCCATTGATGTTTTGGCAGGTCTGGCCAACCGTTTGCCCTTGGCAGGGTATGGAAGTGAAACTTGTAGCCTTGTGACACTGTTTAAGACCCATTTGTCCTGGGTTATTATGTGCCAGTTTTGAGAAAAAAGTGCCAGTTTTCCCCCTAAAGATGCTGCCAGAAGATGTGCTTGGCGCAGGAAGGAGGAAGTCATTGGGACTGTTTCCTGCATGGCTGCGATTTGTCTTCTCCAGATTTGGAGGTAGAAGCACCCCATTGTTTAGACCTGTACGAACCTTGGGGCTAAGATCTGCCTCTGTCTGCTAAATCTTGGCGGCTGTACCTGTAAGAAATCCTTGACTGTTTGCATAGATTTAGCTTTGTCCTCCATTTTCTTTAACACCTCTTCTGCTTTAGCACCAAACAAAGTATCATGCTGTAATGGAGCATCTAATAATTTTGTTTTAACATGATCAGGTAGATTTTGTTCCTTTAACCAAGCATTTCTCCTGATGACAGAACCCATAACTGCGGCCCTGCAGGAGGCCTCCAGAGAATCAAAACCACATTGCAAAGTATGCTTTCCAAGTTGTTCAGCTGCATGCAATAAATCCTGCATTTCTTTGTTTTCTGCACATTCAGAATTTATCAACATTTTCTGTTTAAGCAGTGACATAATATATTGCTGACATTTGAGCATATGAAACTGACAATTTAAAGCCCTTATAGCCAAGGTAGCAGAAGTGTAAATCTTTTTTCCCCCATCTGTCCAGTGCCCTAGAATCCCTGTCAGAGGGAGTAGGGTTTTTTGCAGTGGAAGCCTTGACCCCTTTGGGACCCTGACAGATAGTTTCTGGGTCAGCAGCAGGGTTTTTGAAAAGGAATTTATGAGAGTCGGGAACCCTGTAGTACCTATCCGGTTTAACAGGAGCTGGAGGTAAGGAGTCAGGGGTCAGACTGGACACTGAAAATACATAATCTACAATGTCTAACACAGGTGGGATAGCTAGGGGCCTGTGTTGTGGTAGTAAAAGGAAGTCTCTGAGACTTTTCTTAGATTCTGAATAATTTTAGCTCTCCCAGTGGAAATGCTCCCTCATGGTATGTAAAGTTTCCCCAAAAGAATAATCCTCAGGAGGAGAGGCTGAAAGGATAGATTCTTCAGCATCAGAATCCTCATAGGGAGGAAGAGAGTATTCCTGACCAGAAGAGGAATCAGATAAAATGGAAACCTGATCTGAAGATTTATATTCTGTCTCTTGCCTAGAGGCCTCTTATCAGGAGGGGGATGGGAACCCCTAATTAAAGTAATTAGGTCTTCGGACATTTTGAGCATCTGTTTTTTGGTCATGGAGGCCTGTCCATGAGGATGTTGTACTTGTTTGTCTTTAAAGGTGCTTTAGTCTTTGCCTTTGAAGCTGAAGTCGTTTTAACATATAATTGAGTAGGTCTGAAAACACCCTCAGAAGCCGATGCCTGCTCAGCGGCTCCGGACCCATCTGAGGGAATCGTTTCTGAAGGTCCAATACCTTGAGCTTCCAGCGGCCTGGTTGATTCCACGTGGGTGTCGGTAGCGGCCTGCGAGTCAAGTATCGGTCATCAGGGGCTGCGAAGGCACCTCACTGAGAACCGGCGATTGGTTTAGAAGAAGCCTTGTCGTCGGTTTTGGACCTTGTTTGCCTGTCCTTTTCTTTGCGTTTCTTGTGAATTCCGGTAGTCGGATGGCTATCAGATGACACTGTATAGTTAAATCTTCTGCCAAAATAGTGAAATGCGAAATCATACCGACGCTTAATAGTGCATTGGTTAAATCTAGCACAAAACTGACAACTAGCAACATCGTGGTCAGGGCCTAGGCAAGGAATACAGTAAGAATGAAAGTCCTTATGAGGTATTTGCTTCCCACAAGAAATACAATTAACTTTTTCTGACATCGGTCTGGAACAAAAAAAAAGTTTCCCCAATGGGGTACTTAGCTTTTAGTGAAGACTTCGGATCTGAAATTCGAACATGAAAATCTCAGGAGTTGGCCGACCGGCACTTGCGAACTGCTTTTGCTTCGGGCACCGCGCGGCAAGAAAGACTGAAGAAAATGGCGTCGGCTGCATCTTTTATACCCCTGGCGCCCTGACGTCAGGGAGGAGGCAACAGCAACCAACGCCGGACCTAGACTTTGGAATTCAGGCTGACAGAGTAGCCTGCCAACCGGATAACCCAATTGTAATGACTGCAACAGTGAAACACGAAGAACATCATAGTACATCAGTAGACAACTAGAATCTTTATCTGTGAAGTAAATAACAGACATTAACAAATGTTACAATAAGAAGTTCCTGCTGTATAATAAGTACTAGGCTTATGAGCATCTGAGCTTGCTATAATCAAGGTAGTTATTGGAGTGGAAAGAAAGGTAGTAGATGGATGGGGTGGGTGATATTAGAGTGGGAGTTGTAAGGGCATAGCCAGCATGTTTTTAGGTGTGCTTTTAGTAAAGTTTTGAAATGGGTGCATGATGGTATGGAGGTAATTGTGGGTGGAAGGGAGTCCCATAATTTGGCTATGGTGCAAGAGAATAGTGCCTCACCAGCAGAGTTATTGGCTTTAGTGATCTGCAAGTGATTTTTGTTGCTGGATCTTAGTGGTCTGGTGGTGCGATAGGATTGGAGTAGATTCTGGAGGGATGGGACATTTAGTGGATGGTTTACTAGTTTGTGAGCGAGTGAGAGTTGATACCACTGAAGGAGGTGAGGGAGTTCAAGCCAGCCCAGTTCAGCAAGTAAGAGAAAATGGTGACTACGGTAGGATGCCCCTGTGGCGAATTTGGCGATTTTGTTGTAGCAGGTCTCTAGCTTGTTTAGATCGCATTGCCTTAGGTTGGTACATATTGGAGAGGCATAAACTAGGGTGGAGAAAAGGTGGGAATTTGCTACTGAAATCTTTGCTGCTTTGGTGAGAAGTTGCTTATTTCTGTATAATGCTCCTAGTTTTTTTGTGGACTTTTTTAATGGTCATGGATATGTGAATGTCAAATTTTAGTTTGTCTATTTCCACTCCTAGCAATTTGGTGTGTTCAGTTGGGTATATAGTGGTGTTGTCTTTTGCTGTGATGTTAAAGTGAGAGTTGTTTTGAGTATGTTTGGTAGGTTGGAAGATGAGTAGTTTAGTTTTGTTTGGGTGGAGTATTAATTGGGCATCAGATAACCAAATTTCAACAGAAGAAAAGGCTTCCTGTGTGACTTTTTGCAGTTTGGGTAGGGACTGGGCTGAGCAGATGATGGCTGAGTCATCTGCGTATTGTATGAGTGTGCCATGTTTGGTGGCAGAGGCTAGATTATTGGTGTAAGCAGAGAAGTGTAGGGGTCCAAGGATGGATCCTTGGGGAACCCCTATGGAGACAGGTAGTTGGGGAGATATGTCATTCTGCCATACAAAGGATTGTTGGTGGTCAGACAGGTAATTCTGAAACCAGTTGGTGACAGATTGAGAGAAGGATAGGTTATTGAGGACAGAGATAGGTTGTTTGTGTGGGACCATGTCAAATGCTTTAGATAGGTCTAGGAAAGTAGCAGAGGAGAGATGGCCATTGTTTTTATGCTGAAGGATAGTGTTAGTAAAGGAGAGTAAGGCAGTGGTGGTGCTATGGTTTGGTCGGAAACCATGCTGAGTATTGGAAAGGAGGTTGTTAGTAAGGAGGTAGTCTGAGACCTGAGAGTGTATGGATCTCTCTAGTATTTTGGAGAGTGGAGAGAGAATAGCTATGGGGCGGTAATTGGTTAGTTCTGTGGAGGGTCCGCCTTTGTGGAGGGGAAATTATATGTGATACTTTCCACAGTGTGGTAACGTAACTTTCTGAGAGAGATCGGTTAATCAAGATGGATATTGGGTAGGCCAGAGCATCAGTTGCGATTTTTAGGTATTCACTTGGGAGGTTGTCTGCTGCTAATTTGGTAGGTTTAAGTTTAGTTAAGAGTATTTTTTATGTTGGAGGTAGGTACAGGAGAAACAGAGAAGGCAGTGGGGAGATTACTAGCTGAAGGTGTGGGCTGGAGGGGAGGGGGCTGTGTTGTTTAGCTAGTGATAGTATGGTTTGTGTGAAATGTGTGTTGAATGAGGTAGCAATATTTTCTGAGGAGTGAGGGATGTTAGGAGGAGGGGTACTGACTTTACCTGGGTGGAGGATGGAGTTTATGGAGGACCAGAATTGTTTGGGGCTGTGTTGGGAGGAGTCTAGGGCAGACTGGTAGTATTGGAATTTGTCCTGTTTTATTACCTTTTTGACTCTACTGCGTAGTTCTAGGAATTTGTCTAGATGAGGGGGTTTGGGTTTTGCACCAGTGCTTCCAGGCTTTATCCCTGTTTTTCATTTCTGACTTAGTGGTTTTCTGTAGCCATGGGGAGGGCTGTGCTTTGGTTCTGGAAAGTCTTATGAGGGCATGGTAATTAAGGATGCTCAGGAAGGTAGTATTAAAAAATTAAACTGCATCATCAAGAGTGATGTACTTTAGAGGATGCCAGTTACATTCTTTGAGGGATGAGATGAATGTGAATGGGTTAAAGTTCATTTTTTTTACGTATTTGAAGGTAGATGACAGGTTTAGCTTGGTATAGGTATTTTTTGAGTAGGAATGTTGGGGAGTAATCACTGAGGCAATCTGATAAGCAGCTTGTTATATATGACTGGGGGCTCTTACTGAATTTTATCCAATCCAAGGTAGTGTGCTTGCTGGAGTTTTTATTTATCCTGGTTGGTGACTGGACTAGTTGGGTGAAGCCATGAAGGTTTACATGATGGGTTGGATGGTTGCCAGAACAGGACTGCCAGTCAATACTGAAATCACCTAAAATGATAGTTTCTTGGGGGAGATGGTGGGTAGACCAGCTGAGGAGGTTTTCTAGTGGAAGGATGTTTTGGCAAGGTGGGAAGTAGCATCCAGTTATGTTGATGGTTTCGTTTTGGTTTATTTTGAGGTTGGTATATATTATTTCTTCATTGCCTATTTGTGGAGCTGATGATTTTAAGATCTGGATGTTTAAATGCTGTTTAAATATTATAGCTATACCGCCTCCTTTCTTGTTTAGCCGGTCTACTCATAGTATGCCGTAACCTGTAGGGAGTATTTGCTCACTGGTAATGTGAGGTTTTAGCCAGGTTTCTGTCAGGATGACTATATCTAGGGAGTACAAGTCTATGGTGGCATGGAGTTCATGGACTTTGTTGGATATACTTCTAATATTTAGGCTTAGTAGAAGGAAGTCACTTGGCTTTCTATTGGCTGTAATATGGGAGAAGTTGTGGTTTCTAGTCTGATTATGAGGATTAGGGTTGGAGATGGTAGGGCCAGGGTTGGAGTTGATGTCTCCACTTAGGGCTAGTTTTGATATGCATGATGTTATTAGTTTTCTCAGTTTTTGAATGTGTTTGTTTACAAGGGAAACTTTATGATTGTGCCCTGTGGGTAACAGGTATGGTGGGAGGGTTACTATGTTAAGTTGCAAGGATGCTTTATGTTTGAGTAATATAGTTGGTAGAATATGTGTGGGGTGCATAGGGATGGTTCTTGAGTTGGTGGGAGGGGAGCTGAGTGAGGGTGAAACATGAGTGTTGGTGTGAGTAGTAGTACATTGGTAGTGGTTGAGTGGGGGAATGATGGAGCTTTGGTAATATGTAAGATATGCAAAGAAAGTGCATGCAGTGAGCATAGGTAAGGTATGCTTGTACATGTTAGTTGAGGAGGTGAAAGTAGTGGGAAGATGGAGGAGGTAGTGTTGGGTTAGCGCTGTGGTTGGCTATTGGAAAGATGGGAGGGGTTTGTGAGTGTAATAAAGGTGGGACCACTGGGGGTGGGAGGGAATAGGGTAGATACCCTGTTAGTTGCTCTTATGAGGGGGCTGGAAACAATCAGTTAACAGATTTAACTGATAAATGAACATATGATAGTGAAAAGGGTGGTTGTAGTTTTAAAAATGGTGCCTGCCACAGGTAATACTTAACTTTTTTTTCTCTATGACTATGCTTAGCATTTGTTATATTTTCTGAAAATCTTTAATGATTTCACTTCTAATTCTCAAATATGGGCATTAATTTGTGGATCTAAATTACAGGTGAGCCTTTTGGGTTGCTACACTGTTTGTTCATATAATACATATAAGGTTCTAATAGGAAATGAACATCTTGTAAAAAGAGAATGCTTATATTATTTGTTAGTTTATTATATTGTTCGATTTCTAGTTCAGTATTGCTTTTAGTTTATGGTACTTGTGTTCTAATATATGGTTGTGCTGTGTATAGCCGTCTTATCGCCAGTTACTAAATGCTTGATTTTGCAACCTAGAAAACTCTTGATTTATGTGAGTTCCTGTTAACAGCTTGAGATGCTCTTTTTTTTCCCCTTAAATATCTGACAAACAAACTCACAGGTTTCCCGCTGGAAATAATGGATCTTTCACTTTTCTTCATTTCTGGCTCGCACGGTCTTGTCTCGAGCTATTGGGATGCATTACAGCTTGTTTGGATGTCATTGCTGCATGATTTGACCCTCCGTGAACTCTGAATCTCGCACTGATGTCACTTCAACAGAAAAGAATGTTTCAGCACCACCAAAGAATGGTTTTACTCACTTCTTATGGACTCTAGCAGCTTTATTTCGCACAGTAAACATGTTTTTTTCCTTTCTATTTACTTAACAGCACCATTTTTTTCTTCTAGAAAGCAGTAGTTACTTGAATACAGAAAAAAAGTTTGATAACAAAATAACTACTTTTGACTGCATGCACTTTGATTATCTGTAGACTCACGTTAATGGGTTTTATTCAATGTGGAACAAGAACTTATGTTTAGAGCTTTTTGATTTTGATGAGCTATAGGAGACTCATACTTACTGAAGAACTAGATAAGGATTTTGTCATCTATTAGAAGCAGCTCTTCAAAACAAACAGACCCTCGGTTGTTATCTTGCTTGTGTATATATTTATTTCTGCATTTTACATTGTACTATAAAATGATTAGCAAATTGGGGTCCTTTATGTTCTTCAAGGATTACAAGAAAAAAACACAGATTTTTGGTCTCCATTGTTCTTCGTTTGTCATTTGCAGATAGTTTAGTAACTAGTACAAATGTGGTCTGAAGTGCTGCTAGTGGTACAGACTGGTTCTGGTATTAATGTGCGGTACCATAGAAGGGCATCCAGACAGAGCACATGTTATTTCACACTTTTTATGGTTGAGGTGTCAGATTAGTCTTCTAAAATTACACAGTACTGTGAATATTGTAAAGTCACGCAATCAGAGGCTAAAGGCATTTAGAAGTCATGGTTTATACCATATTATATAATGATGCTTAGAATGAGATGTATAGTTTAACCCGAGTACCACCAGGTTCACATTTTAAGTGCATGAAGTGAAATAAACCAAATATGCTGCTTATTAATTCAAAGCTAAATTGGTTAGCAGACAGATGCTTTTTATTTATTTTTTGTTTATATTTTAGTTTAATTAATAGGTGTCTTTACATGACCTTTAGCTTATATTTTATGTATTTTGATTTATAGGTTCATAGGTAGGTACTAGGCTATCTGCCCGAGGGCATTTATAAGCCTAGCCAGTGTGTTGGTTTTCGCCACCCTATAGGTTCATAGGTTCATACTAGGCTATCTGCCCTAGGGCATTTATAAGCCTAGCCAGAATGTGTTTGGCTTTCGCCACCCATTTTAAATTTATTTTGCTATGCCCTTTTTCGAGGTTAGTATACTGTGCCTCTGTCTAACAGTGACACAGAAGTGATACCCGGGGTAAACCTACGATCTCCCATCCACTCATCAAGATTCCTCTTGAAGAGAGTCAATGAGGGACTCTGCCTAACCTGGACTGGGATTTTATTCCAGAGTGAAGGGAGCCTCTGGGTTATGAATCTGTCCCTCCAGCATGTCCTATTTATTTCAGTGCTGAGGTTCAAGTCTCTCGAAGCATAGCTCGATGGGATTTGGATTTTCTTAGGTGCAGTATGACCATTAGTTTCGGGTTGCACATGGCTTTATACGTCAGGCACAGATCACCTCTGAACAGGCGGTATGCCACTGAGTAGATCTGGAGTTTCTTTAACCGGGCAGCATATGGCATCTGTTTGAGCCCTTTGATCCTCTTGGTGAGGTACTTTTGGGGTCTTTCCAGTTGCTGCAGGTGTCTCAACTTGGGTCCCCAGGTCCCTAATTACTTCTTCTGTACTTAATGGATTACCACCTATGTGGTAATTTGTGGGAACTTTGTTTTTGCCAAAGGGGATGACTATACACTTTTTGGCATTTAGCTTAAGGCCATGGCTCTGGCACCAGTTGTCTGTTTCTATGAGGCCCTTTTGGAGGATGTCGGCTGGAGAGTCGATTATGGCACCCAGTTTGCAGTCATCTGCGAACTTGTTCAGCCACAGTCCTTCCGTGTTGGCCTGTACATCCGAGAAATATATACCGAACAAGAGAGGTCCCAGGACTGAGCCTTGTGGGACACCACTTGTCACTGGTTTGGAGTCTGACATGGCTCCAGCAATTCTAACCATGTGGGTTCTGTCCTTGAGCCAGTTTGCAATCCATCTAGTGACATAGGGGTTTATATTTAAGCTGGTGAGCTTATCTATAATGCCCGAGTGGGGTATTGTATCGAAGGCTTTTGCAAGGTCCAGGTAGGCTGTGTGGACCACCTTCCCCTCGTCAATGGCCTTGGTGACTGTTTCAAAGAAATCAACCAGGTTTAAGAGGCAGGATCTGCCCTTAACAAAGCCGAACTGGGTAGGATCCAGTGTTTGTAGGTCCCCAACATCTTTATTTATGAGGTCCATGATGATCCTTTCCATAGCTCTGCAGGCCAAGCTAGTCAGGCTTATGGGGCGATAGTTTCCAGGATCCGTTGAGGCACCACCTTTATGGAGAGGGACCACTGTTGCTGTACGCCACTCTTTGGGCACATATCCTGTAGTAAAGCTGAGATTGAACAGTAGTTTTATGTTTGGGTTTAGCTCTTCTTGGAGTTCATGTAGGACGCAGCCCAGGACACCATCTGGTCCCATTGATGCTGTGTTTTTTGCTTTGGAGAGGGCGGCTCTTACCTGAGCATCTGAGATGTCAGGGGGGCAGCACTCTGCTGGGATAGATATTTGCCCTTTGGTGGGGAGTTTGCGCTGAACCTGTCAGCTAGGATGTTGGCAATGTCTGTGGGTTCAGTGTATTTTTTGTCATTTTGGACTAATTCCGAGCATATATGGGAATTACCACCCAGGTTCCTAACATAACTAGAGAAAGCCTTGTGATTATCCTTAGTGTCCTGTGCAATTTTTCTCTCGAAGCTGGCCTTAGACAATTTTATGTGTGCCCGTAGTTTTTTGCTAATACTGATCAGTGATGCCTTCCCTTTTTGGGATTTTGCTCTATCATTTAGTAGCTTCCTCCTTCTATTGTATAGTTTGTTTATGGCTGGGGTCCACCAGACAGAACGTCTGCCTTTGGAGGATTGGGTATTGGTTTTATTTGGGATCGCATGATCCATGCATTCCTGAAGGTGTTCATAGAATGCGTTTATAAAGGATTCTGCAGTCTGGGCTGTATTTTCCACAGGCCCGGGGGCTTTGAAGGATTCCACCTCAGTTTTGAGGAGTGTGAAATTTGCTTTAGAGAAGTTTTTCACTGTGGTTTTCTGGGCAGGGGGTGGGGTCGGGATGTGAATATCCAGTGAGATTAGTTTATGGTCTGATCTTACCAGTGAGGGATACACTTCTGGTCTGGAGCATAGAGTCCCCATGTTGGTGATGATCAGGTCCAGTATGTTTTCCCCTCTTGTGGGAGTGGTAACAAGTTGTTCCATAGCATTTGAGTTTATAAATTCTTGGAACCTTTGGACTAGGGTGTTGGAGCTAGAGTAATGCTCCCAGTCTATGTTTGGGTAGTTGAAGTCACCCAATATAATGGTGTTTGGAGAGACCTTCATATTTTCCAGTGTTCTCAAGAAGGCCGAGTGGGGTTCCTGGGTTTGGGAGGGTGGTCTGCAGCAGGCTATAAACTGGAAGGCAGTTTTACCCACTGTTAGTTGCACATGGATAGTCTCTGATGCTTCGTGCTTTGCCACCAACCTGGAGGTGTGGGTATCTTCGATGAATATCGATACTCCCCCTCCTTTTGTGGTTCAGTCCAAGTTTTGGGGCCGAAAAGCATTGTATGAGGTATAACCTGGTAGTGCTGGGGTGCTCTCGGGAGCCCTGAACCAGGTTTCTGTTACTGCACAGATATCGATGTTCTCCATGCTAAGGAGAGTTTCGAGTGCGTGCATCTTGAGGTTTAGACTTCTGGTGTTGAGTACCATTACTCTTAGTTTCTTATCCCTTGTGATACCTATGGAGGTGGGTTTGTCTTTTGAGCCTTGTCTAAAAAAGGCACTATGGGGGTAGCAAGAGCCTTTGCCAATATCCGAAAGCCCAGGGGTGACAGATGCAAGTCGTCCCTAGCGAAGCATCGTGGCTTGTCAAGTATATCATCCCAAGCTGACAGGCATTGGATCCCCTTTGAATGACACCAGTACTTAAGCCAATTGTTGAAATTGATCATCTTGTCTTCATATTGTGGCATCATTCTTGGTGAGGGTAAGATGCTACTCAAGGTCAGGGTCATACCGGCCTGGGCTACATGCTCAGAGAGCTCCTTTATGTCTCTTTTCATGTAGTCCAGGGAGGTACGTCTCAGGTCATTCACACCAGCATGGACAATGACTGAGTCATATTTGTACTTGCCTTGGAGTGACCTGAGTGCTTGTGTTATGTGGCGGATCCTAGCGCCCGACAGGCTGCTCACCGTGACCCTCTCCTTGTTCAGCCTGGTGAGCGGGACGTCAGTGTGCCTGACGATAGAGTCACTTATTACAAGTGTATCAGGTGTGTTGTTTAGTCTTAAGGGCTGTGACTGTTTGGCACACTGGCTTTGTGAGATATGTGTTGCACGTGTTTTGTTTTGGGGTAGCGGCTGCTTGGGTGTCTGCTTTGGAGGTCTCTGCTGTTTCGGCAGATCTTTATTTAGAGCCTCCGAGTATGTTTTTGTGTGATTATGTGTTTGGTTTGCTGTCGTGGTAGGTCTATGTGAGACTGGAATTGTAGTGAGTGTGGTTTCCTTCTCCTCCTGACTGGTTATGCCAGTACTGAGTTGAGAGAGCTTAGCCTCCAGTTTGGCTATATGGTTGCATCTCTCACATGTGTTGGAATTTGTTGGGAGGAGGAGAGGGTTGTCTGTGTACATGAGGCAGTTGTAACATTGCCTCAAGATTCCCAGATTCACCAGCTGGACCGGAGAGGAGATTGACAACTGACCTTTGGACATGCTAGAATAATATTGGGAATTCCTTAATAATTGAAAACCATGGCCAGTGGGGAGTGAGGGTGTAGTGCTTTTAATTTTTAGTGCTGACTTATATAATTGCTTTAGTGAGCAAGTGCCAGGTAACAAGTGCAATGCGTTACAGGTAACTTAAATGCAAAAATGACAAACAGTAACTTTCTTTCAAGGGAAACAAGGAAATAAGTACAGTAAGCAATGCAGATATCACTAGTGATCCACAGAGGCGCTGAGAAGCCGCGTATTAGGTGGAATTAGCGTTCCAGGGAAATAACAAGCAAACAAACAACAAGCATATAAACAAAGCTAGATTCAGCAGGCCTGGATCTAGTCTATGCTACAGCAAACAAGGTGTACCAATTTCAGTAAGATACAGTTCAAATATTCAGGCACTATAAACCTTTAACCACAAATTCCCAGCTCAGAAGGGCAGAGTCCAGCCTCTTCTCCCACAACAGCGCATACCACAAACCTTCTTAATGTAAAATAACTGGCCTGAAGCCCAAGTGCTTAAACCAGAACTAATACACTTTAAGAATAACAGACACTGGGCTCTCAATCAGCAGTTCCCAACTTAGAAGGATGAAAGCTACCTGTCCTGCCACCACAGTGCATGCCACAAACCTTCCTAATGTAAAACAACTGGTCTGAAGCCCAAGTGCTTAATCCAAAAGACTTAGAATGATAGCTACACTTTAATCAAGTTACTACCAAGCAGTAATAAATACAATTGAATACTTTAGAGAATGCCTGGATTAGTGCTCAAGTTACACAAACAAAGCTAGATCCAGCAGGCCCGAATCCAGTCTATGCCACAGCAAACAAGGCACCAACTTCAGTAAGAAGCAGTTCAGATATGCATGCACTATAAGCCTTCAACCAGAAATTCCCAGCTCAGAAGGGCAGAGTCCAGCCTCTCCTCCCACAAGAGTGCAGACCACAAACCCTCTTAATGTAAAATAACTGGCCTGAAAGCCCAAGTGCTTAAACCAGAATTAATACACTTTTAGAATAACAGACACTGAGCCCTCAATCAGCAGTTCCCAACCTAGAAGGATGTAAGCTACCTGTTCTGCCACTACAGTGCAGACCACAAACCCTCTCAGTGCAAAACAACTGGTCCGAAGCCCAAGTGTTTAAACCAAAAGGCTTAGAATGAGTTACATCAAGCAGTAATAAATACAATTGAGTACTTTTAAGATGATGCAAAAGTAAAAAAAAGTAGGTAGAAACACAAGTACAGTAAAAGCAGATGAAATTTTTTTTTCTGAACAAGTGCTGAGATCAAAGAAACAGATTTGAGTGCTGAAACTAGAAAACTGGCTAGTTATAAGAAAAAAACTAAGCTAGAAGGCTTCCCTCCAACACAGAAGGGCTTGGGGGCTCAGAAGCCTACAAATAGTCTATACCACTTAACAGGAAAGGCAGGAAACAAGCTTAAATTTTTTTTCTGTTTCCCAGATGCTCTCTTTGTACACAGTAGGAGTGCCTGAAATCAGAATATGATCTCACTGCACTCAGTTGAGTGAGCAAATGAGATGGGCCCAGAAGGAGTATCCAAACACAAATTTACAAGAGGGGTGGGCAGTTGCAAGGCCACTAAGATTAACACCAAAACAAAAAACAGGGAGGATGGGTGGGACTAACTGAAGAGCAGAGTGGAAACTTCCAGTTCAGTTAATATTCCTTCCACACAGTTAAAATCAATTTAAATACTGTAATTTTTGGGAAAAAAAGAGCAGATAAAGGTACTTAAATTCTCTTATACGTCCAGTTGAATATAGCAAGTTCTTGGCCGGCCAAAGCTGAGGTTTTTAAGCAGAAAATATTTCACACTGTACCACTTAAATAGGCAAGGACAGGAAATCAAAGAATGTGACTACCCCCACACCTGTAATTACTAGCAAATAACAAAATTCAGCAAACACTGACTAACTTCCAGTTCAGCTAATATTCCTTCCACACAGTTAAAATCAATTTAAATACTGTATTTTTTAAAAAAAAGAGCAGATAAAGGTACTTAAATTCTCTTATACGTCCAGTTGAATATAGCAAGTTCTTAGCCGGCCAAAGCTGAGGTTTTTGATTAATTAACTGATCCTCTGTCAAGCAGAGCCAATTAAGTGATCCCAGGGGTGTATTTTCTGTTTCCCATCCACTCGTCAAGGTTTCCCTTGAAGAGTGTTAGTGAGGGGCTCTGCCTGATGTAATTTGGAAATTTGTTCCAAAGCATGTGGAGTCTCTGTGACAGGAGTCTATCCCTTCAGCATGTTCTATTTATTGTTGTGGCAAGGTTTAGCTGACTAGACGTGGCTTGCAGTGACTTGGATTTCTTTAGGTGGAGCATGTCCATCAATTCTGAGTTGGACATGGCTTTGTAAGTCAGGCAAAGATCACCTCTGAGTAAGCGATATGCCACTGAGTACAGACGGAGTTTTTTTTCAGTCGGGCTGCATAGGACATATGTTTGAGGCCAGTAATCCACTTGGTGAGGTACTTTTGTGGTCTTTCCAGCTGTTGGAAGTGTCTTGTGTGGTACCATCCCAAATGGGGCATTGTTACTCTATGATGGGTCTAATGAGTGACGAGTAGAGGGGCACTATAACCTCTATTTCTAGATGCAAACCCTTTAGTAATTAGATGGGCCACATAGAAGGATTTCCTAACTACTTTGGCAATATGATTGCCAAAGGAGAGATTACTATCTACCTAGGTCCCCAGATCTCTCATTACCTCTTCTGTATTAAGGGGGCTGCCACCTATGTGGTAATTTGTGGGTGTTTT
Source organism: Protopterus annectens (assembly GCF_019279795.1). Classification (NCBI taxonomy): domain Eukaryota; kingdom Metazoa; phylum Chordata; order Ceratodontiformes; family Protopteridae; genus Protopterus; species Protopterus annectens. The sequence goes on from NC_056737.1 coordinate 1,351,024,893, forward strand.
GTTTTTCCCCTCAATTTCTCTCAGCATTTAAGCAGATTGAACTCTACATTTACCTACAAAACGGAGTCTACAGGACTGCAATTGGTCACCATAACAAAATCAGTTTCTCTCAGCATTTAAGCAGAGTAGGTTGCACACAAAAAGCATTTGTTAAGCTTTGACTTACAGTGCTGTGGGATTAAGCAGGTCACCATTTTGGTCAGCCATAGGGCTCTTTTTTCTACTTGAGTGTTTGCCTCCTTCCCCTGTAACTTAAGTAAACTGACTCTTACATTAAGAGCTATAAGCTTTAGGACACCTTAGGAAACCTTGTAAGCTGCAATAGCCTGACATTTGAACAAGTAACCCTTGTAAAAATTCCCCAAATTGTATACTGTTGGTCTGTCTTTCCTGCTAAACATAAGTGAAATTACAGTGCTGAGTGCAAGTAACATTAAAATTAATAGGACACCTTAGGAAACGTTGTAAACTGCAATAGCCCCGCTACGCTCGGGCTCTCTTCGCTCCCCTCCTTGCCCCCAATTCCCTCCCACCCCAGTACCTCTAAATTTAAAATATTATAGCCAACCCCCACTTTCTAGATCCTATCTGCTTTTATCTGGGATAATTCCTCCTACCCCCATTCTTCTACCTACATTTTAATAGCACCTATTAGCTTTCATCTGGCATTCTCCCATCTCCCTTCCAGTACCTTTACCTCACCACTCTATCTTCTGGTGTTGCATCACCAGGCAAAACAGTTCCTTAACTCACTAGCTGAATCACAAATAATGATATACTCCTCTTTACTACCCCTCTTGTTCGCACCATACCTCCTTACCTTGTATGAAAACCAGTTTCTCACGGGATTTCAGGTCCCGAAAGGCCATACTATCACCCCAGCTGTAAATCCTCCCACCTTCAACCATACTTACAGTACCAGGTCCTATCCCACATCTTGTTCAGTCTATCAACATCTCAACCCCAGGCACATTAGCTCTAGATCCAAAAACTACCACAAAATAATAAACAAATTCCTGAAGTTCATCACCAAGTATAGACTTAACCTAATACTTGATATTCACCCCAACCCCGGCCCACCCAATTCAGATACACACACACCCTCTAGTTGCAACCTAAGCTACAAACCTACAATTTAATAGGCCAACTAACTCTCTCCTAGCCTGTCATCTCAATATTAGAAGCATTAATAACAAGGTACATGAATTGCATGCACTTCTGGATGTCCACTCCCCTGAGATTCTCTGTTTATCTGAAACCTGGTTAAAACCTAACACTACAGACAATGAAGTGTTACCACCTGGGTACAACATACACAGGCTTAATCGTGCTTCCAGGACGGGTGGGTGGGGTAGCTGTACTCTATAAATCAGAGTTGAATGTCACCATAGATGTAATACAACCACTTCAGATTAATAACTCAGAGATTCTTGCCACCAAATTGCAACTTAATAAAAATAAATGCATTAATATCATCTGTATGTACATTCCCCCAGGTAACAACATACCTACACTTGAAGATATCCTGCACTGGCTATCATGTCACTACCCCCAAGAAACCCTACTACTTGGAGACTTTAACATAAACTGGGGCACCTATTCCTCAGAATCCCCAACCACCCATATTAACCTGCATGCATTTACACAAATCATATCCACCCCTACCAGGATAGGTAAACCCAACCAAAAAGAAAGCATACTTGACTGGGTACTCAAATAGTCACCCCCAACTGTACACCTCTGGTACCCTCCCTGATGGCCTAAGCTATCACCTTCTCACATATGTAATTAAGCACAAAGCCATTAATTCCCAACAACCCTTACTCAGAAAGGTTAGAAACAATAAAAACTTTGACCCTACCAAGTTCCAACAAGAACTAAACTCATGTAATTGGTCTATTCTAAAACACCTCCCCTTTGAGGTCCTTGAGATCCTTGATTTGCATGCACCTGTTTGTTCAAAGAGAACAAAGGCAAAAGGTGCGCCATGGCTTTCTAAAGAGTCTAAACTCAAAATTACCCTTAGAAACAAAGCATAGGCTTTATGGCGTTCTTCTAAAGACCCCCAAGATCACATTAAATACAGGCAATGCAGGAACGAAAGTAAAAAATCCATTTTACAAGACAAAAAACAGTACTACTGTAATTTACAGACAGTAAATCAAAATAACCCTCAGAAGTTTTGGACAGGTTTAAATAATCTACTACATCCTGGACAAACTTCAACCCCAATCCCTGCTGCTACTACTATTGATAAAACCCCTGAAGATGTTTGACAGTTTTAACCGATTCTTTACTGAGACAATTCAAGCCCTAGCTAGCCAACTACCTCCTAGCTCCCCTGGTCCTGAAAGTACCACCCCCAGAAACCTACTCACGCTCAGCTTCCAACCAGTCGCCACTTCACTTATCCGTACCTTGATCAAAAAATTAAAACCCACTACTTTCTGTTGATCAACTCCCTGTCAAGTACCTACAAAAATCAGCTGATGCTATTGCTTACCCCGTCTCAATACTAATCAATCGAACCATAGTAGAAGCTAAAATTCTCACCATCTGGAAAATATCCTATGTAATCCCACTTCACAAAGGAGGCAGATCTACTGAATTCTCCAATTATAGGCCAATAGCTATACTCTCTCCACTTGCAAAGATTATGGAAAAATGTATTCATAGACAACTCATGCACCACCTAATCCAGAATCCCCTTATGGCAGACGCTCAGCATGGCTTCCGTCCTCATCACAGCACTACTTCAGCCCTCCTGGCCTTTACCAACACCATAATCGCAACAATAATTATATATCCTCAGCCCTCTTCTTGGATCTTTCCAAGGCATTCGATATGGTTGATCACCAACTTTTAATCCACACCTTGCAAACATTCTGTCTAGATACTAGAGCCCTTCAATGGTTTCAGTCCTACCTGAATGGTCGACAGCAAGCTGTCCTCTGGCAGAATAAACTCTCTAATCTTCTACCTAACACCCTTGGAGTACCACAAGGATCTATACTAGGGCCCTTGCTGTTCTCCATCTTCATTATCGACCTTTATACTGTCATCCCAAAAGTCAGTTGTATCCAATATGTTGATGACTCTACTCTGATTTGCTCGGCCACATCTCCAACAGAGTTATAGTCAGCTACCCAGACCACTTTTAATACAGTAGAAAACTGGCTTTATGAATGTCATCTGATCCTAAATCCCAAAAAAACTAAAATGCTGTTATTTTCACCAACACATAGGTCTACCGCTTTCACCTTTACCATAAATTCAAATGATGGCACAATAATCTCCCCGACCCCTCTATAAAACTATTAGGTGCCATCATAAATAATAATCTAAAATTCGACCTACATGTTTAACAAACTATCAAAACCATCAATAAAAAACTAGGGTCACTTTACAGAATAAAAGCCTTCCTAACACCTCCAGCTAAAATTGCCATAGCTCGCTCTCACCTTCTTTCAACCCTTCTGTATGCATCCTCTCTATTCTCGAATTGAAACAACACTGTCCTTAAACTCTCAATTTGCTACAACCACATTGCCAGGTTTGCCACTGGGCTGCCTTTTAGGACACATCATTGCATCAATCTAAATCAGCTTGGGTGGCTTGAACTACCCAGCCTAATCCAGTATAACCAACTGATTATGGCCTATAAAATCCTCTATAATCCGGACAATACTCCTGCACTTAAAAATATTATCTCTTCCTATAACAATCCTAGACGCTTCGATCCTCTAACAAACTACTGATTCAGACTAGCAAAATTAACACCACAGCCGATGACTCTCTCTTTGCAAACTCTGTAAGTAGACCCTGGAACTCTCTTCCAGCTGATATTACCTTACTTTCTCCCTTAGGTCAATTTAAAACTAGACTCAAACAACATTTGGCACTTAACTGGCTATGTCAATGTATCAAGCCTGGCTAACTCTCTAGAATGTGTAAAAATCTGTAAACCAGCTTACTGTGTAATTTAATTTAATCCTGACTTATGCACGGGATTAACTCTAACCTGCGGAACTTGTTTAACTTGCTTACTTATGTAATCACTGCAAATAGTCTGTTTGCAATATGTAATGCTTGTATTATGTAATGCTGTATCTGCTTACCCTTGGAGCTTTTCTCCCCAGGCCTCCGCTGAAAATGGACATGCATCTAGTCAGACTATCCCGGTCAACAAATGTAAAATAAAACAAAATAAATAAATTTAGCTTAAGGCCATGACTTTGACACCAGGTGACCGTCTCAGTAAGGCCCTTTTGGAGGATGTCCGTGTCAGCCAGAGAGTCAATTTTGGCCCCCATTTTGCAGTCATCGGCGAACTTGTCTAGCCACAGTCCTCTTGTGTTTGCCTGTACTTCGGAGAAGTACATGCCGAACAGTAGGGGTCCCAGGACAGAGCCCTGCGGGACACTTGTGACTGGTTAATCTCGGACCTGGAGCCCGCCATTCTCACCGTGTGTGTTCTGTCTGTAAGCCAGTTGGCAACCCATCTCGTGACGTAGGGGTTTATGTTGAGGTTGGTGAGTTTTTCTGTTACACTAAAGTGGGGAATGATGTCGAAAGCCTTGGCAAGGTCAAGGTAGGCTGTGTGAACCACCTTTCCCTAGTCTATGGCCTTGGTGACTGTCTCGAAGAAGTCAACCAGGTTTAGTAGGCATGATCTGCCCTTAAAAAACCGAACTGGGTCGGGTCAAGTGTTTGGAGGTTCCCAATGTCTTTGTTAATGAGTTCCATGATGATGCGCTCTATAGCCTTGCAAACCAGGCTAGTCAGGCTTATGGGGCGATAGTTACCAGGGTCAGTTGTAGCCCCACCTTTGTGGAGAGGAATAACCATTGCTGTGTGCCATTCTATGGGCACGTAGCCTGTGGAGAGGCTGTGAATAGCCTGTTTAGGTGGGGGGTTAGTTTGTTCTGTAGTTCGTGCAAGACGCAGCCTGGGACACCATCTGGTCCCACTGACGCTGTGTTTTTGGCTTTTGAAAGGGCTGTTTTCACCTGTGCGTCTGTGATTTTTGGGACACTACACTTTTCCGGTATTGTTGTGGGCCCTTTGGAGGGAGAGGGGTGAAGTTTGCACTGAATCTATCTGCCAGGATGTTGGCAATATCAGTAGGTTCAGTATATTTTGTGCTATTTTGCACTAGTTCAGTGCATATCTGCGAGTTGCCACTTAGATTCTTAACATAGCTAAAGAAGGCTTTGTGGTTATCTTTTGAATCCTTGGCAATTTTTCTTTCGAAGTTAGCCTTGGATGATTTCATGAGGGACCTTAGTTTCTTACTGATCAGGGATGCCTTTCCTTCTTAGGATTTGCTTTTTTTCTGAACTAGTTTCCTCCTTCTATTGTATAGCCTGTTTATTACAGGGGTCCACCAAACTGGTTTCCTTCTCTTAGAGTGAGTCAGTCTTGGTTTTGCTAGGGATGGCACAATCCATGCATCCTTGTAGGTGCTCAGAGTGCATTTGTAAAGGTTTCTGCATCTTGGGCAGCATTATCCTTTAGCGTGGGGGCTGTGAAACTTACCACCTCTGTCTTAAGTAAGGTGAAATTTGTTTTAGAAAAGTTTTTTTTACTGTAATTTCCTTAGTTGGGGGTGGTGGAGAACATGATGGAAGAAATGAGCAATTAGAAACATATTACTTCAATCTAATTATGCTATTTTAGCAACTGGCCACATTTGCCACACTCACAGATATATTAGCAACTTCAATAATAGGCATATGTGAATTTCAGACGGGAAGATATCAACTGTTGCGTGTATGTTGAGAAAGGGTAGTCTAATGATCATATAGCTGTGTTTACCTGTACTTGACCTACTGATTTACCTTACACTCATACCCAGATACTTACACATACTTTATTCCATTTGTCTACTTAATGTTTTTTTTCATACGTAATGTGTTTGCAGCACATGCATACTTTTCAAGAACAGAATAATTCTTTAAACAAAATGAGGACAAGTGTGTGTGTGGAAAAGGGCAGAAAGTTTGAGTATATAATGCAATGCAATTCATAGAAAGAACATATATTTATCAGTACTTGTGTATTATCTCAACCAGATTTTTGCAGTTGCGAAATTCGTACAGTTCAAGTGCTTTTAACAATTTTGACACTTTATGCCTGCTATTTCACGTCCTAAGGAAGACCAACTTGGGCTTACATTCAAGAAGAAAAATGACTGCACAATTCTTCTTCCTGTTTAGCATGCATTACACATGCAACGCTTCAATTCTAAGGGCTGCTCTCTCACTGACAAAAGGAGTAGCTAAACCACTGAATGCATTAACATCTGAAGTCAGGATAGAAACTGAGACAGGAACTGAAAGGGTAAAGCTGACTTTTCATAGTAACTACCCAGTCTACAAATGTTTCCATTCTGTCATAATGTTGTTATACTTAGTAAGGTTCATATATGTTTTACCTTTAAAGTTCATGCAGAAATTAGATAGCACACGTGCTGGCAGTAAAGTAAATGTTATGTTACTAAAACCCTGTCAATAACAGATAATGTATTAATGTCTGAACTCATGGATCACACTTCAATGGAAATTGGAAGGGTGAAGCTTATTTTGGGCAGCAAGTGTGCATTGTAAAAGTGGTGTAATTCCCTGAAAATGTTTGCATTTTCGCTGAAGTTCACATATATGTTAATGCACAAATGAGAGAGTTCCACAAATGCTGGCAATAAAGTGCATGCAGCCACAGTGACACTAATTTTTTCCGTCATACTGATAACCCTTAATGCAGTCAAAATCGCAAAAACATTTTTTTTTAAGTTATAATCCTGCCTAAACAAACTTCACTGTTTGAAAGAAAAGACAATTCCTGACATCTGTACAACACTAACCTTCGGATTTCAACATCGACAAGCAAGTAGTAGTATTGCAAAAATCTGGTTGTGATAATACACAAGCACCTATTTGTCTTTTTTATTACAATTCACTAAGACAAAACTTCTCCATTGTAAAGATTAAGATGGTTATTTAATGGTTTTGTTCATCTTTTCGGCTTTTCCCGGTTAGGGGTCGCCACAGCGGAACTCCAGTCCACTAATGATTGGCAGACGATTTTTATGGTGCAGAGTTGCCAGCCCGACGCCCAACCTTCAGCGAAGGCACGCCCATTCACACGTCTTTCGGAGGCCACTCGACCATGTGGAGGACATACAGACTCCACACAGAAGGTACTGCAGCAGAGACTCGAACAGAAAAACCTCTTGCTGTGAGGCAACAACGCTACCGTTGTACCACCGCGGTTATATTACAGGTTAGATATTTAAAGTTATACCCGTTTTAATTATTTGCTTATAGGAATATAATAGTTATATTTGAAATACTGTGTTCAAGTTCCTTAGCTTTTCCAATTTTATAAAACTATTTGACAGTTTTTTCTTGAGACTCACTGCTTTTTAAGATTACATTGTAAAATAGCACGCTTTTCATAGAAAGTTACTAGACTGTTGACCCTGAGGCCCTTATAAGCCTAACCAAGAGTTTAGCCCATGCATAGATATATCACCACCCGATGTCCCTGTCCTGCAGGGACACGGGTGGAATCCCAGGGATGTATTTTCTATTTCCCATCCAGTTATCCAGATTCTGCTTAAAAAGGTGTAAAGAGGTACTCTGCTTGACATGGAGAGGGAGTTTACAAAATCGAGGAATCTCTGGGTATTTGTGTTCTGGCAAGAGTAATTCTTCCAATCTGTGTTTGGGTAGTTAAAAGTTACCCAGGATCAGGGTAGAGAGTTGAATCTTGATAGATTCTAAAAGGTCAAGATAGGCAGTTTGGGCATCTTGGGTCAGATTTGGGGCCCGGTTGCTAGCTAGCTATTTGTATAGGGGTCTTGTCAATAGTTAACTGCACCTGGAGAGTCTCCTGTGCATCATACTGTTTGACCAGCCTGGAGGTATGCATATCTTTAATATATATTGAAACTCCACCTTCTTTGGCTTTACTACCCACAGTTTGAGGTCTGAATGTATGATAGGATGAGTAACCAGGTAAGGCTGGGGTGCTCTCCGCAACTTTGAACCAGGTTTCTATGACCACATAGATGTCAGCATTTTCCAGGGTTAGGAATGCTTGCAATGAGTGCAGTTTCATGATTAAACTCCTAGCGTTTAGCAGCATGACCTTTAATTTGTGTTTTGTTGAAATTTTTGTTGGTAGTTTTAACCTCATCACTTTTCCTAAAAAAGGCACTATAGGGGGTGGCAAGAGCCTTGGCCAGAATCCTGAAGACCAGGTGAGACAGATGCAGGCCATCTCTGGCAAAGCACCGTGGTCTGTCGATCATATCTTCCCAGGCTGTCAGGTACTGAATCCCCCTGGAATGACACCAGAAACTAAGCCAATTGTTAAACTCATTTTCTGTTTGTATTCAGGCATCATTCTGGGTTACGGTAGAATGCTACTTAAGGCTAGGGACATACCTGCCTGGGACACACATTCAGCGAGTTCAATCACGTCTCTCTCCATACAGTCCAGGGAGGTATGTCTCAAGTCATTCACACCAACATGGACTATGACAGAGTCATAACAGTACCTGTTGTTGAGAGACTAGAGTCCGTGTGTGATATGGTGGATTCTGGCCCCTGACAGACAACTAACCGTGACTTTCTCCTTATCCAGCCTAGTGAGAGGCACATCTGTGTCTCACAATGGTGTCACCTAGGACTAATATGTTGGATTTATGGTTAAGCCTTAGTGGTTGTGACAGATGTGTGTGAACTATGAGTGGTATGTGGTGTGGAGGGCTGTGGAGATTGCATGTGTATTTGCCTCAGAGATCTCCTTTGTTTGGGTATGTTTTTGTTGAGGACCTCCACATATGTGGGTGTGTGTTGTGTAGGTGTGAGTGGTGTTTGAGGTGCAATGATTGTGTTGACAGCCTTTTCAGTGCCAGATATGCCGGCTTTTTAGGGAGAGAGCTTGGACTCTATGTTCCTAATGTAACTGCATCTCTCGCAAATTGTGTTCCTAGGTGGTAGTAGTAGGTGGTTATCTGTGTACATAAGGCAGTTGCTACACTGTTTCAGGATGCCCATATCAACCAGACTGGCAGGAGAAACTATAGGAAATTGTCCATCCATATTTTTCAGAATCTGAGAGAAAAGGCCAGGGAGAGCTAAAGGGTTAGCCTAAAGCCCAAGTGCTTAAACCAAAACTAAGTGGCTTAGAATAACACAATTTAAACAGGCTATAAACAAGCAGTAACAAATGCAACTGAACACTTTAGAGAACAAACTGCAGCAAGTAGCAGAAAAAGCAAGATGAAGTAATGAAGCAGGAGGAGGAAACAGAAATACAGAAAAAGAAGCTGAATAAAGTGTTTTTTTAGTAAAGTGGAAAGGAAGAGAGGAGGAACAGAAGAAAATTCAAGGTTAAGGAACTAAAGGGTTTGCCCTTCCCAAATGATCTCTGTATTGGGTAGAATGAGCTAATGAGATGGGACTGGGAGTGTCCCTTATCAAATTTACAGTAGGGGCGGGCAACAGTAAAAGCAACAACTATGAGAGCACAACTGCAATGGAGTGGGTGGACCAGAGAAAAACAAAAATTCAGCCACAGATCAGCAATTATATAAATGGAGACACAGAAAAGTAAATAATTCAGTCAAACAAATAAATAAAAACAGTGCAGTAAACTAGTGCAGAATTGTTACACAAATAAATAAAAAACAATGCAGTACTGATAAGCAAAATAACTACAACCAGTGCAGTGCTGATAAGAAACACTGAACAATTAAAGTGTGAAAAATATACTTATGTAGCTCTGTAATTCACATTGTTTAAGAAGTACTCGCTGTCAGGCACAAATGGAGCTCAGCAAGATAAGCCTATATTGTTCATCGACTTCCTTTAATCTTCTTGACTTCAATGCAAAATGATTCATTTTTTTATTTGACTGAAACACATTGTGGAACATATACACTTAACGTGATTTTCCTTTTGCTTTTTTTTTCCCTCTTTCTCTTTGACTGTTTAGTGTAATATAACAGTTAATGAGAACTTTTAATTATCTTTTATAAGAACATTTTCATTAATAATAGTCAAGACGGCAGTTGAACAGCTGTTATTGGATAAATGGGTAATTTGGGTAGTGAATGCTACTCAGATTTAGAGTTTTTAACTCCAGAAAGGGTTTGGGCAATCACAATTGTATTTATATATACTTCCATTGTATATTATATTCTTTACAGACGTTCATTCTGTTCTTGTACTTAAAAGTCATTACTAGTTGGACTTCATTTGATTTGTTTCCTACCAGTTGTAGTGTATATGATGGAATTCTACACTTGTTTTTCACACAAGGAATATTAATGGTCAATCTATATTCATTTGATATAAATATGTTTACATGATTTTATTAAAAGGCATTTCTATTTATATTAATGGTTTAAACAACTGTTGTAATAGGAGAAGCTTAAATACCTTATATTACATAAACCACATTTAATCTTCCTACAAGAAACACATCTGATAAACAAAGATATTACCAAACTTAATTCTAAGTCATATACTGTACTATCAATCTCAAAGTATTCTCAAAAGAAAAGAGTAGCTATACTATGGAATAATATTTTACCTCTTTCCAAGATAATAGAAGTTTATAAAGATGATAAAGGGTGAAATATGGACCAAAGCTCCAAAGGCAGTGGTTTCTCCATATTCATAAAGGATATGCACACCTCCAGACTAGTAGCCCAGCATAATGCATCTGAGATACTTCAGGAACAACTAACATTGGGTAAGACTGCGATCCAGGTCACAGCCTGCTACAGGTCCCCAACCATGTCCCTAGACTCTCACTCCACGTTCCTAAGCACCCTGGAATCTATCAAGGTCCAACGCAACACTCTCATACTAGGAGACTTCAACTACCCCTCCATCAACTGGAAAAACTACTCAAGCACCAATGCACTGGCCCAACGCTTCCTGGAATTCATCAGTTCCAATGCCCTGGACCAGGTCATTCTTACCCCCACTAGAGGAAGCAACATCATTGACATGGTTATTACTAACAAGGGCAACTGTTGCTCTACACCAATAGTCAATTCCTCCCTGGTTAGATCTGACCACAAACTAATCATCATGGAAATCCACATCTCACCCCCACCCCCGCAAAGGTATCCACCATGAAAAACTTCTCCAAAGCTGACTTTAGACTCCTAAAAACAGAGGTGGCTAACTTCACGGCACCCCTGTCAATGGAAACTAGATGCATGACTGCCGAATAATACACCAATGCACTGTACAAACATGTACATAAATGCATGGAACTAGCCCTACCCAACAGAACCTCTCCTCCAAAAAAAGGAAGCAAGTCTGGCGGTCCCCTGCCATTAATAAACTCCACAACAGAAGGAAGAAACTGTTGCAGAAAAAACTGAAGTCCCAAGACTGGAAAATTTCCCTTATAAGCCTCAATAAAAAGTTGAGATCCCTCATCAAAACCTCCAAAGCCAACTATGAAGTGAGAATTGCAGCAGACACTAAAAACAACCACAAAGCCTTCTTTAGTTATATCAAGAATCTCCATGTGCAATACCCAGATTTGCTCTGTGTTATTGCACAATGGTACCTCCTGTACTGAGCCAACAGATATTGCCAACATACTGGCCGACAAATTCAGTGCCAACTTTACCCCCCCCCCCCAGGACCAATCTCAATACCATAAGAAACCCAGGCACCCTGCATTACTGCAGCACAGGTTAAAGCTACATTGTCTAAGGCCCAGAATACAGCTTCCATGGGACCCGACAATATCCCCGGCTGTGTTCTACATGAATTACAAAGTGAACTGGCACTACATCTGTGTGTTCTGTTCACTCACAGCCTCACCACAGGCTTTGTCCCTACCGAATGGCGCATTCCTACAGTCATCCCTCTCCATAAAGGAGGAGCAACTACAGACCCTGGAAATTATCACCTCATTAACCTGATGAGTCTGATATGTAAGGCTAAGCAGCACTTCATTATTGACCTAATTAACAAGGATAAAGGGAATCTCCAAACTCTAGATCCACACAATTTGGTTTTGTGAAAGGTAGATCATGACATAATAACTACAAAATTTGAAAAATAAATAAAACAAGGAGCCGCAATCTATTGTGACCAACAACTTTTACTGATGTTATCTCCTCGTACCTCAGCTTATGTCTTCAAGGGATAACTGAACATCACGATCACAGCTTATTTATACACAATTATACAATTAAAGTCATTACATCATTAAATTCTTTAAAGTGCCAGTACAATAGTGTAAACATAACACCAACAGTTTAAACATAACCATTTAAACATATAAACCACCAAATTTCCCCCAAAAAACTAAACCCCAATATTTACCTCTAAATTTAAACCACCAGGATGCAATGGATCATAACTAATAATAAATCTAGATTCCATGGACAGTAATTTTTGTTGGAAATTATCACCAGAATGGAAAATAGACTTGGCCAACACACTAAAAAAACAAGGAAGAGTCAGAACCTCCATGAATGGTTTTAAAGTAGGAAGCTACAGGACTTTCCAACTGATTATGCCTGATATCACCTAAATGTTCCATAATGCTATTTTTGGCCAACATACCAAGCCGCAGTGGTACAGCAGTAGCGTTGTTGCCTCACAGCAAGAGGTTCTCCTGTTCGATTCTCGGCTGGAGTGCCTTCTGTGTGGAGTCTGCATGTCCTCCCCGTGGTCGAGTGACCTCTGAAAGACATGCTTGAATGGGCGTGCCTTGGCTGAAGGTTGGGCGTCAGGCTGGCAACTCGGCACCATAAAAATCTACTGCCAATCATTAGCGGACCGGAGTTCCGCTGTGGCGACCCCTAACCAGGAAAACCCGAAAAGGCTTAACCATTTGGCTGGTGTACATCCACATCCAAGAATGTATAACACTCCACATGAACAGTTGAACCTATACATTGTATTATTTAGTCTACTGTTGATTTTCATGACATTAAGATTCTTAACTCTGGTACAAACCTTACATTTACCACAAGGAAAACATCCTACTGCACAACCATGTATAGATGGCTTTCTGTTATTCAGTAGTTCCCTAAAACTGAGGAACTTACTGTATGAAAAAACAGATCTATATTATTTGTACGAAAGTTCAAAATGTCGATCGCTAGAAACAGTGAAAATGCAGATAATCGATGTCTATTTTGATATCGCAATACAGTGAAGATTGGGAAATTTGCCCTTTTCTCTCTGTAGTGCGATCTCGGAGTTGGTATATATAATTACCAGGGGGTGTGGGGGGATGCTCCCCCCCACAATACAGGATTCGATTATCGGCATTTTCGCTGTTTCTAGCGATCTACATTTTGAACTTTCGTTCAAATAATATAGACCAAAGATTAGCCACCAATCTCTTTAAAATCTCTGAAAAAGGGAAAACCTGGTCACAAAAAAAAAAAATCCTTTCCTCATCCTTTCCCCTATTTGCATCATGCCATATCTTAACAGGTAGATCCTGCCTGCTCAACCTGGCTGACTTCTTTGAGTCCGTCATCAGAGCGGTAGATGAAGGTAAGGCAGTTTATACAGCCTACCGTGACCTGGCCAAGGCCTTTGACACCATTCCTCACTCAGGAATTACTGGATAAGCTCACCAAACTAGGCATCAACCCCTATATCACTAGGTGGGTTGCAAATTGGCTCAAAGATAGAACACACAGTGGGAAAGTAGTGGACTCCAGTCAGACTGCCGACCAGTCCCAAGTGGAGTCCCACAGGGATTGGCCCTGGGTCCTTCTCCTGTTTGGCATCTATTTCTCAGAAGTCCAGGCCAACATGGAGGGACTCTGGCTGACCAAATTCACAAACGACTGCAAGCTGGGAGCCATTATTCATAGGTAGGTACTAGGCTATTGGCCCTAGTGCATAATTAAGCCTAGCCATATATTTTGTGCTATAGCACTCCCTCCCAGGTGGTTTAGTTACCTGCACCCCTGTCGAGCAGGACCACAGAAGTGATTCCCAGAGTGAATATCCTGTTTCTCATCCACTCATCAAGATTTCTCTTGAAGAGTGCTAATGAGGAGCTTTGCCTCACATATATGAGGACACTGTTCCAAAGCAAGGGGAGTCTCTGGGACACGAATCTGTCCCTCCAACATGTCCTGTTCATTGATGATGTCAGGTTAATGTCCCTTGAGCGTGTGCTCTGGTGGATTGGGTTTTCCATAGGTGGAGCATTTCTAGCAATTCGGGGTTTGACATAGCCTTGTATGTCAGGCAGAGATAACATCTGAGTAGCCAGTACGCAACAGAGTACAGTCTGAGTTTTTTTAGCATCATGGCATAGGGCATCTGCTTAAGGCCCTTTATCCTTTTTGTGAGGTACTTTTGATGTCTCTCTAGCTGCTGCAGATGTCTTGCTAGGTATATCCTGAATCGGGCATTATATTCAATAATGGGTCTAATTGGTGATGAGTAAACGGGGTCAATAACCTCCTTATTCCTAGATGCAAACCCCTTTGTGATAAGGCGGGCCATGTAGAAAGATTTTCTAACGACTTTGGCAATGTGGTTGTCGAAAGAGAGGTTACTGTCTACCAGAGTCCCTAGGGTCTATCACACACTCTGTGATAAGTGGGCTGCCACCTATGTTGTGGTTCATAGGTACTTGTTTTTCCCGAAGGGGATAACAATGCACTTTTTGGCATTTAGTTTGTGGCCATGCTTTTGGCACCACGTATCTGTATCCGTAAGACCCTTTTGAAGGATGCCTACGTCATTAGGATTCTCTACTATGGCTCCTAGTTTGCAGTCGTCTGCAAACTTTGTTAGCCATAGTCCCTCCGTGTTTGCTTGTACCTCCGAAAAGTAGATGCCAAACAGGAGGGATCCCAAGACTGAGCCCTGTGTACAACACTAGTCACAGGTTTGGAGTCTGAACTAGCATTTCCTATTCTCACTGAATGGGTTCTATCCGTGAGCCAGTTTGCAACCCATCTTGTTACACAGGGGTTTATATTTAGGTTGGTGAGTGGGGAATGGTATTGAAGGCCTTTGCAAGATCAAGGTATGCTATGTGAACCACCTTTCCCTCATCTATTGCTTTAGTGACTGTTTCAAAGAAGTCAACCAGATTTAGGAGACATGACCTTCCCTTCACAAACTCAAACTGGGTGGGGTACAGGGTTTGTAGTTTCCCAATGTCATTGTTTATGAGTTCCATGATGATGCACTCCATGGCCTTGTAGACAAGACTCGTTAGGCTGATGGGGAGGTAATTCCCGGGGTCAGTGGTTGCACCTCTTTTGTGGAGTGGTATGACTGTTGCCGTGTGCCACTCTATGGGCACATAGCCTGAGGTGAGGTTGTGGTTAAACATGGTATTAAGGTGAGGGGTTAATTCATTTTGGAGCTCATGTAGCACGCAGCCTGGGATGCTGTGTTTCTTGCCTTGGAGAGTGCTGTTTTCAACTGAGTGTCTGTGATTTTAGGGGCAGCACAGTCTTCTGGTATGGATATGAGCCCTTTGGGGGAGAGAGTGGGGTGAAGTTTGCAGTGAATCTATCTGCCAATATATTGGTGATATCAGTTGCTTCCGTGAAATTTGAGCAAAAAGATCTGAGAGTTGCTATTAAGGTTTTTGACACAGCTAAAAATGCTTTGTGATTGTCTTTAGTGTCCGTTGAGATTTTTCTTTCAAAGCTCACCTTAGAGTTTTTTTATGAAGGTTCTTAGTTTTTTTGGTCAGGGAGCTCCTCCTTTCCTGGGTTTTTATTTTTTTTGCAGCAATTTCTTCCTTCTATTATAGAGCTTGTTTATGGCTGGTATCCACCAGACTGGTTTCCTCTTTTTGGAGGAGTGGGTCTTGTTCGGGATAGCACGGTCCATGCACTCATGTAGGCGCTTGTAGAGTGCTTTTGTGTAGGATATAGCAGATTCAGTCATATTGACATTCTGCATGGGAGTAACAGAGTTTGCCACCTCTGTCTTGAGTAAAATAAAAGTTCGCTTTGGAGAAGTTTTTCACTATGGTTTCTTTTGGGACGGGGGATGGGGGTGGTATGTGGATATCTAGGGTGATGAGTTTGTGGTCTGATCTGACCAATGAGGAATTTACCACAGGTGTGGAGCATTTGTCCCCCATGTTGGTGATGACCAGGTCAAGTATATTTTTACCTCTTGTGGGGGTGTTTACAAGCTGGTTCAGAGCACTGGAGTTTATGTACTCCAGGAATGCTGAGCAAATGTATTACTACTTTCGTAATTTTCCCAAATGATGTTTGGGTAATTGAAATCGCCCAGTATAAAGGTGTTTGGTTGGACTCTCATGTTTTCCAATACCTCAAGGAAAGCAGAGTGAGTGTCCTGGGGCAGGGAAGGTGATCGGTAGCAAGCTACAATCTGTACTGCAGTTTTGCCCATTGTTAGTTGCACTTGGATGATCTCAGAGGCATCATACTTTGCAACTAGTCTGGAAGTGTGGTTATACCCAAGGAATACGGATACGCCTCCTGAGCCCTTTGTATTTCAGTCCGGGTTTTGCGGCCGAAATGTGTGGTATGAGTTGTAACCTGGAATCGCTGGGGTGCTTTCTTGAGCCTTGAACCTATATATATATATATATATATATATATATATATATATATATATATATATATATATATATATAAAGCCTACCTATATGGGAAAGTCATCACCTTGTACAATAAAAAAAACTATGGGATAAGGAATTACAAGGCATACATATTAGAAAACTTAAAAATAGGGGAGATAAAGATAAAAATGAAAAGGAAAAAGGAATCTTTTCATTAAATAATAAATATTTGGATAATTTGAATCATAAAACTGTGATTAGCTTAGAAAAGTTTTAAGTTTATGAACTTTTCAACTAATCCTAGATCATTAAATATATTGGCCAATAAAACTAAAAGACTTGGTAAATTCAATCATATTAATGATATTTTTTCTCCTAAACAAAGAAAGATGGTTTCTGATCTACACTATATACTAACATAATTTAGAGATTTTTTAAATATCAATCAGAAGTCTCTGACAGTACACTCAAAAGAGATTAAAGCCTTTATTACAAAATACACCAAAAATAGACTATAAGAAGAACAAACTGTTTTAATACATAAACCTATCTCTTTTACTGACCTTCTAAATGAAATTAGTAAACTAAAACAAAATAAAGCACTGATGGGATTATTCCAGCAATTTATAAGATCTTGCCCAAATCAGTATTAAATTTACTTCAAAGCTTTTACTATTTCTTAAAATAATACCATTACATCACCTTCTTGGAAATGTACCTTTATGTCCTCTACAGTGACATCAAACAAAGACCACACTAAATGTTCCTCTTACATTCCAATTTCTCTATTGAATATCGATTACAAAATGTTTATGTCCATATATGCATAAAGACATTTCTTTCAACCCTGGTAAATGAAGATCGGACAAGTTTTATTCTGAATAGAAATACATAACATAATATAAAAAGAACTATTATGTTAACTGACTCTTAAACTTTAATAAGTCTTGATACACACTGTGCCCTTGATTCAGTCAGTTGGGACTATTTAATCTTATTAATGGAGGAGTTAAAATTCTCTAATAACTTTATAAATCTTATTACAAATTTATATAAAGGTAGTCAAGCTTGTATTAAAATTGGTAGTAGTATTTCCCAAAAAATAGCAATAACTAAAGGGACTAAATAAGGCTGTCCTTTATCCCCATTACTCTTCACATTAATAATGGAACCCTGGGCTAATTTAATTAGGATGGATAAATAAATTGAAGGTTTTAAGCAAAGTCCTAATGAAACTTCTAAAATACAACTATTTGCAGACAATATACTTGTCACTTTGTGGGGAAAATGATTAATCTATGCTGGCAGTTTTTAGAAATATGGAAATTTAAAAAAAAATCTGGATTAACCTTCAACAATAGTAAAACAAAACACTTCCTATCTATCCAAACAATTATATATTAGATAAATAAAATATTTAGCTCCGGCAACAACCACTGGTGATGCACAAGCTGTGCATTTCTTTGTGCCATTCCCAAGCCCAGATAAATGGGGAGGGTTACGTCAGGAAGAGCATCCGGCGTAAAACTTCGGCAAATTATTCATGCGGACAGCAGTAAATATTTACATACCGGATCGGTTGAGGCCCTTGTTAACAATGACCGCCACCAGTACTGTTAGCCAACAGGGTGCTGTCAGAAATTGGGCTACTGTTGGCCGAAGGAGGAGAAGGGGCGGAAGGCATGGCCGAAGGCAGGAAGAGAGGAGAAGGACTAGAACTGTGGTTGTGAGGGTTGGAACTTTGAATGTTGGCAGTATGACTGGAAGCTAGCCAATATGATGGACAGAAGGAAGGTTGGTATATTCTGTGTGCAAGAGACCAGATGGAAGGAGAGTAAGGCTAGGTGTATCAGAGGTGGGTTCAAATTGTTTTATCATGGTGTGGATGGGAGGAGAAATGGCGTGGGAGTTATCCTGAAGGAAAAGTATGCTAAGAGTGCTTTGGAGGTGAAAAGAGTGTCGGACAGAGTGATGTTTATGAATCTGGAAATTGATGGTGTACTGATGAATGTTGTTAGTGCATATGCTCCACAAGTTGGGTGTGCTATGGATGAGAAAGAAGGATTTTGGATTGAGTTGGATGAAGTGGTGATGACTGTACCCAAAGGGTGAGACCGTGGTGATTGGAGCAGATTTCAAAGGGCATGTTGGTGAAGGGAACAGAGGGGATGAGGAAGTGATGGGTAGGTATAGTGTTAAACAAAGGAATGCAGAAGGTCAGATGGTAGTGGATTTTGCGAAAAGGATGGAAATGGCTGTGGTGAATACGTACTTTAACAAGAGGGAGGAGCATAGGGTGACATACAAGAATGGAGGAAGATGCACACAGGTGGATTATATCTTATGTAGGAGGGCCACTTTGAAGGAGACTGGAGACTGTAAAGTGGTGACTGGGGAAAGTGTAGTTAGGCAGCAAAGGATGGGGGGTTGTAGGATGACGTTGGTGATCAAGAAGAGGAGGAGGAGTGAGAGGGCAGCACCAAGGATCAAATGGTGGTAATTGAAAAAAGGTAATTGTGAGGTAGAGTTCAGTGATGAGTTAAGACAGGCACTGGGTGGCAGGGAAGAGTTAACAAATAGCTGGGTAACTACAGCAGAGCTAGTAAGGGAGATGGCTAGAAAGGTGCTTGGTATGACATCTTGGCAGAGGAATGATGACAAGGAGACATGGTGGTGGAATGAGGAAGAACAGGAGAGTATACAGACAAAGAGGTTGACAAAGAAGAAGTGGGATTGTCAGAGAGATGAGGAAAGTAGACAGGAGTATAAGGAGATGAGGTGCATGGCAAAGAGAGAGGTGGTGAAGGATAAGGCATATGAAGAGTTGTATGAAAGGTTTGACACTAAGGAGGGAGAAAAGGACCTATAATGACTGGCTAGACAGAGGGACCGAGCTAGGAAAGATGTGCAGCAGGTAAAGGTGATAAAGGATAATGAGGGAAACATACTCACAAGTGAGGAGTGTGTGTTGAGCAGATGGAAAGAGTACTTTGAGGGGTTGATGAATGAAGAGAATGAGAGGGAGAGAAGGTTGGATGATGTGGGGATAATGAATCATGAAGTGGAATGGATTAGCAAGGAGGAAGGAAGGATAGCTATGAAGACGATGAAGAATGGAAAGGCTGTTGGCCCAGATGACATACCTGTGGAAGCATGGAGGCATTTAAGTGAAATGGCAGTAGAGTTTTTGACCAGATTGTTTAATGAAATCTTGGAAAGTGAAAGGATGCCTGAGGAATGGAGAAAAAGTGTTTTGGTACCGATTTTTAAGAATAAGGGTGATGTGAAGAGCTGTAGTAACTACAGAGGATTAAATTGACCAGTCACAGCTTGAAGTTATGGAAAAGAGTAGTGGATGCTAGGTTAAGAAGGGACACAATGATTAGTGATCAGCAGTATGGTTTCATGCCGGGAAAGAGCACTACAGATGCGATGTTTGCTCTGAGAGTGTTGATGGAGAAGTACAGAGAAGGTCAGAAGGAGTTGCATTGTGTTTTTGTAGACTTAGAGAAAGCATATGACAGGGTGCTTAGAGAGGAGTTGTGGTATTGTATGAGGAAGTCGGGAGTGTCAGAGAAGTATGTAAGAGTGGTACAGGATATGTACGAGGGTAGGGTGACAGCGCTGAGGTCTGCTGTGGGAGTGATGGATGCGTTTAAGGTGGAGGTGGGATTACATCAAGGATCAGCTCTGAGCCCTTTCTTATTTGCAGTGGTGATGGACAGGTTGACAGATGAGATCAGACAGGAGTCCCCGTGGACTATGATGTTTGCAGATGACATTGTGATCTGTAGTGAAAATAGGGAACAGGTGGAGGAGACCCTGGAGAGATGGTGAGGATGCAAGGAGTAGATGTGACAAAGGTGGATGAGTTTAAATACTTGGGATCAATAGTTCAGAGCAATGGTGAGTGTGGAAGAGAGGTGAAGAAGAGAGTACAGGCAGAATGGAGTGGGTGGAGAAGAATGTTAGGAGTGATTTGTGATAGACGAGTACCAGTAAGAGTGAAAGGAAAGGTCTACAAGAGGGTAGTGAGACCAGCTATGTTATATGGGTTGGAGACAGTGGCATTGACAAAAAGGCAGGAGTTAGAGCTGGATGTGGCAGAGTTAAGATTTGCACTTGGTGTGACGAGGGTGGACAGGATCAGGAATAAGTATATTAGAGGGTCAGCACAGGTTGAAAGGTTTGGAGACAAAGACAGAAAGGCAAGATTACGTTGGTTTGGACATGTGCTGAGGAAGGATGTGGAGTATATTGGGAAAAAGATGCTAAGGATGAAGCTACCAGGTAACAGGAAAAGAGGAAGGCCTAAGATAAGGTTTATGGATGTGGTGAGAGAGGACATGCAGGTGGTTGGTGTGATGCAACAAGATGCAGAGGACAGGAAGAAATGGAAACAGATGATCCACTGTGGTGACCCCTAACGGGAAAAGCCAAAAGAAGATGATGATGATGATGATGACTTAGCTCAGGCAAACCAAATAATATATTTGGGAATAATTACTAATAACATCAAAGATAGTATTCAATTAAATTACAATCAGACTTTATCTACAATAGAAAGCCTTATAAGTAAATGGAAGAAACTTCCTTTTACTATGGAAGAAAAACTCTCAATTATAAAATTGATTTTACTTCCCAAAATACTTTATTGTTTTAGGAGGAGGTAAAGATATTTATTGTAGAAAATACTCAAAAATTTAAATTCAATGATTCAAAAATTTTTGTGGTTTCCAAAAAAAACCCAGAACAGCATTAACATATCATATGACAGGCTGGGATAATGGGTGTACAGATTTACCCAATGTGGAATTATATTCAATTTCTTCTGTAATTAAATCTAGAACTCTTCTTATTGATACGGATTATACAGCAAAATGAAAAATATTTCTCGAGATACTATATTGTGATCCATAGAATACCTACGATTCCCAAAAAATATCCATAGCGAATGTTTCATTCATTTGGTTATTAAAAGATTTTTTTATATATACTCGCCTCATACATAAAACTGTATGCTACTTTTAAATACATTCAGAAACTATACGTGTAAATGTCCTATGTATAAAGCTTGCTTTTTTTATCCTTTTTCCCAAAGCCTTCACTCATGGAGTAACCTTTTCTGATTGCACAAAAATGTCACTATTAAAAGATAAGAATTTAATATACTGGTCTCAACTAATGGTAAAAGATGAACTGAAATCAATGGCTTATATGACAGCTGAATTTGAAATAGATAAATATTTATTGTTAGACATACAAGCGTGTAGACAATTTCTGTTAAACAAATTTGATTTAATGCCTCCAATGATGAACTCAATTCCTAAACTTTTACACTACATGATTCTATGCATACAACATAAATTTCCTATTAAAGGTAAATTATCATACATATAAAAGGTTGTTAGAAATTAAACTGTTTACCAGAGAGCTACTGGAAATACTTTTTCATGATCAATAATTATCTACCTAATGATAGAGATAAAAAAATATTATAATCAGCTAATGTATGTGTCTTTCGGCTTTTCCCGGTTAGGGGTCGCCACAGCAGAACTCTGGTCCGCTTATGATTGGCAGATGATTTTTACGTACCGGCTTGCCAGGCCCGACGCACAACCTTCAACAAAGGTACGCCTATTCACGCATGTCTCCACGCAGAAGATGCTCTAGCTGAGAATTGAACCGGACAGCGTCTTACTGTGAGGCGACAACGCCACTAATATGACAACTAAATCTATTATATGGAAATTATTTACTTGGAAATGCATGAATCCTTCTTAACTTCTTACACTAAGTAAATTTAGCAAAAAGAACAATACATGCTGGAGATGTAAAAGTGAAGTGAAGGCTGACTGGTCTCATATGTTTTTTTTTTTTATTGTGTAGCCTTAAAAAAGTACTGGGAAAACATTAATAACTTTCTACAAGCCTTATTTTAAGATAATTTTACACTTTCTAAATCTATGGTTTTATTTTACACGATACCCGAGTGCATTAAGGAAAATAAGTATCCTATGGTTTAGTCTACATTTGCTGTTGCAAGGAAAATAACAAGAAATTGGAAATCTGATACTTCTCCCTCATTCCAAGAATTTAAAAATCTTCTCACTGATGTTTGTCATATGGAACTATTGACCATTAAATCAAGATCCATCAGAAACACATCTTTATACAATACATGGAATAAATTTTATGATTAACTAGGAAAATAATCTGTCAATTTAGGAAACTGTTAATACACAACAACAATCAAATAATGTGCATTTGAGAATGTCTTTGTAAAATCTTTAGTTATGTTTGTTTAATATAATTTAGCTTTTGAAGTTGAAATATTTGTGAACACCTTATGAGATTACTTGCTTGTATTTTGAAAATCAATAAAATTGTTTTCAAAAAGCAAAAAAGAAAGACTGCTGTTAAGCAACTGTTGTTTTGACAATAACTCTAAAAGCAAAAACTTTTAGCACAATGGCACAAGCAAAAGAAAGTAGAAAGGGTTGTCATCAAGCTTAGGGAGCCTATAACAAGGAAGGTAGTAAAAGATCCAGTAGGTATTAGAAATATTTTGGAAATTCTATGAAAGTATATAAAACAGAGAAATATGGACATCAATTACTAACAGGATAGGATGAGAGAAAAATGGTGATGCATAACCAATCTACAAGAAATTCTCCAGGAATAGATGGTGCTCCTGTGGAAGCTTGGAAGCTAGGAGGGAAAAACTGTTAAAGATCTGGAAGGTTTTGCTTAATAGTATTTTATGAGGAGAAGTACTAACACCCTGGGAAAAGCAGTGGTAGCTGTAATACCTATAGTGTAAAGATTCTATCAGATACGGGCTCATTTCAAAACTAAACTATGATTATAAAGGGTTTAGGTATACAATGGCTAAAGGAATGTGGATAAATGTGGTTTTGGAGAGGGAAGGCAAACATTTGTCGACATTAGCAGAAAACTGATGATCCAGAGGGAAGCAGAATGCAAGAAAATATCACCATTGTTGGTGGGTCTTGATGCAGAGAAAGCATTTGACAGACTAAGCTGAAACTCTGAGCAGGGCAATAAAAGCATTTGCTTTCCATGATAACATTATAAGGTTGACAAGGAGGACATATCAGGGATGAGAAGTGAAAATTAAAGTGGGTGGGGTCCTTTCTGATAATTTCTTCTTGCGCAGATGAACCAGGCGGGGTTGTCCGCTTCCCCTTTGTTATTTGTATTACATTTTAAATACTTGAGAAAGAAAGGTGACTCAGAAATTCAAGGATATAACTTGTATGTTAGTCGAGACATATTTTATACCCAACAAAAAACAGAAAAGGACATTACAGTGTTGTGGAACATTTTGAGACAGTTTCAAATCTTTTTGGGATACAAAAATTAATGACGCTTAAATAAAGGCAATAGAGGTAAATTATGTATCCACGCACAAATTGGTTTCAGCAAAATCCATATTTATGGTGACATAATAAAATGAAGTATTTAGGATTAAAAATTATTCCAGTGTGGCAGCGAGATATGTGGAACGAGACTACACAAAAGATAACACAAAAACTGAGGAATTGGAAGCTATTACATGGATATGGATAGTAAGATACAAGCAGTTAAAATATTTTTGTCCCTTCAGTCTTATACACATGTGAAGCATATTTTATCAACCACAGGAGAAGCTATGGATAGCAATTAATAAAGAGCTGAAGGATTTTATCTGAGAGGGGAAGACGGAAAGACTCAAGTGGGATAAGTTGATACTTCCAACAGAACAAGGCGTATTGGGATTACCCGGTTTGAAGGAGTATTTCAGAACTACACAGTTAAGACTCCTATATATAACACAAGCAGAAACCTATAATTCAAAGTGGAAAGGGATGATGATGAAATGGGTGGAAGCTCAAGAAACAAGGAGAGAATGGGATTTTGGATGCAGATCTTTAAGCAGAATAACAATCATACAGAATATTATATTCATAAAGTAGCAGAAAGTATTCTAAGAACCAAGCCATCACGTGGGTGAAGAATGGAGATTCTGCCAACAGGGATCCAGATAACAGGCAAGAGGGGGATGGAATTTAGTGGAATAAACTGGCAAAGAAACCAAGGTATTAGAAGCAAATAACTAGAGAGGGAAAGGTCATAGAATGGGAAGACTTCAAGAATGTATTTAGACTGCAGGTTAGAGATTGCCTTCCCTATCAAGGATTGATATGAGTGCAGGCAAACAGAAAGAAGGGGTGGGGGGGGCTAAACAAAAGACCAGCACTGGTATACTTTTTAGTAGAATCTAGAACAGAAGCTGCTGTGAAAAAAGAATAATTAGTAGAGCATAAAGAATATTGCATGCTAACAACTGCCTTTGATTCTAGTATCATTCAAGGGGGGGGGATATATACATATATATATACATATATATATATATATATATATATACATATATATATATATATATATATATCTATATATATATATATATATATCTATATATATATATGTGTATATATATATATATATATATATATATATATATATATATATATATATATATACACACACATATATGGGATCCATACTAATGCACAAACAGCAGTTTCACCGAAAGTGAAACCGCCGATCAT
The DNA here is from genome assembly GCF_019279795.1 of Protopterus annectens. Taxonomy (NCBI): domain Eukaryota; kingdom Metazoa; phylum Chordata; order Ceratodontiformes; family Protopteridae; genus Protopterus; species Protopterus annectens. The sequence continues at coordinate 1,351,050,089 of NC_056737.1, forward strand.
ACATTTGCGCAAGTGCTTTTCACTGAAAAAGCACTTTTGCGAAAGTATAAGACATAGGGAAAATCAGGGGGGAATGGCTGTTGCTGAGATCAATGTATAGTGGGGATGAGGGAATATTCCCTTTTCCCCACTGTAGTGCGATCTCGGAGTGAGAATTAAAAAGTGGGGGGGTGCAGGGGAGCTTGCCCCCCTGTGTAAACGTTAGTTATGTGTGGGTTTTTTTTTTGGTGTTTATTTTGGGGACTTTAAAGTGTGTTCGGTGAATGTGGATTCAGACTATTGCACTTTCATTCAACAGTCCTAGATCCAGATATATATATATATATATATATATATATATACATAAAATATACAGCTATATCAGACTGGAAAGAGATGGGACAGAGTTCTGCTTTGCCACAGATGGCCCGAACCTTTCCCCCAAAAAAGCTTCTGTATACCGGACAAAACCTTGTCCAACCCAATGGTGCCATTTCTTACGCAATGTCAGTTTTCTAAAGCTTCCAGCATAAAACAGAATCCAGCCAGCTGCTCAACACAAGGAGCCTAAACAAAAAACTCCATATCCTGTAGGCACTATTTACCCCAGAAAATGTTGATATATGCATCATCACAGCGACCCGGTTCAATACCAGTGAAAGCACTCCATCAGTGCAGGGTTTAGAAGCCTATCCCTCGTGCAGACCCACTGCACTAGACAAATACAATGAAGGTGGAAATGTTTCTGTATTCTTAAAAACAATCTCACCTCCAGATGCATTAGCCAAGTTAACAGCCTGGAACTTCTCTACTTCCAACTTACTAAGAGCAAAACCCCTTCTTACATCACAGCTAACTAGCAAAACCCCTTCTTACATCACAGCTAACTACAGGACTCCCTCTGTGGCCCCTTCGGTGGATTCCCTATGTATTAAGCCAAATACATTCTCTTAGGAGGCTTTAACTATCCCTTCATAAACTGGGAGACTTGTACATCCCAAACATATATGCCCAGAGATTTCTGGACTTAATCAGTGCAATCTTACTAGACCAGTTCATCTGCACCCTAACCAGGGGTGAAAAATCCTGAACCTGGTCCTTACCAATATGGGTAAGCTCTTCTCCCCACCAACTCTAACTTCCTCCCTGATCAAATTCCACCACAACCCAGTCACAATCAAATTAAGTCTGAAACCTGAAGCATCCTTCAGTGCCTCAGTATACACAGACTATGGGTAGTCTAATTAACTTAAACTAAAGTACTGATATGACTACATTCAAAAGCTCCCTCAGCCTCAACAATCCTTTACTGCAAAACTCTATGCATATACAAAAGGATGCATCTGTCCCCTGCAGAAAGTACAATTCCAGATTAAAAAATAAACCCCTGTGGTGGAACCCTAGTACAAAAAATGCTCTATAAGAAGACGGAAAAAAACTCATTGCACATAAAAATAAACCTAACTCAAGAAGTAAAAAACGATATTGCTAAACTAAACAAGCCAGCCATCCAGGTGAAAGATAACCATAAAACCTTTTTTAAATCACATTATAAACCTTAGAAACAATGCTCAGCACTGTGCAGGGCTAAGAAATAGTAAATGATATCACACACACTGACACAGAGGAGAGGGCCAATCTACTGGTTGACAAATTACTCATAAGCCTGACCAGTCTCATCTGTAAGGCTACTGAAAGGATCATTAGTTACATATATGCCTGTTAGTTCAATAAGAGAGTCTCAACACAATCCAGTTTTGATTTATCAAGGGGAGATCCTGCCTTTTAAAGCAGGTTGAGATGAAGGCAAATAAGTGGTACCACATATATGGACATTGCAAAGGCATTCAGAACTAATCCACATTTAGGCAATGTAAATACTCTCTCTCAACTAAATGTTAACCATGTATAACTCAGTGGATACCAAACTGGCTTCCAAACAGAACCCAGAAAATAAGTGTGGGCAGCCCTACCTCCTCCAAGAGACCAGTCACAAACAGAGTGCTCAACGTTTCAGTCTTTGGGCTACTTCTCTTTAGCATTTACTTCTTGGTGATCAAAGCTAATGTTTAGGGTTTGTGATGGGCCATGTTATTGTTAACTCCCCAGAGGACACCAGAAGCCTTTGAGAAGATATACTACTGAGTACTGTAACTATGGAGACATTTAGTTGGTGGCAAATCATGGACTAAAACTTAATGGTAAGAAATGCACAATCATATCCTTTAGCAAGTATGACTCCCCTTGTAACTATCAGACTGATAATACTCCTCTGAAAATTGAGCCCATAATTCAAGATCTGGGAACCTATGTCGACAACGAGCAGTCCTTTAGTCACCACATTTCCACAATTGTTAGGAATTCCTTTTTCATTGCACAGCGTACATCTAAAGGTATGGCGTCCAGATTCAAGGACATAATTCTTTCACTGTACTCAACACCCATTTGGCAGATCGAGTATAATGTCCCTTGCAGTTTGTACCTCTCCAAAAACTTATCACAAGTAGAAAGACCACAAGGCTTTCTCACTAAAAAAATTCTGGACCTAAATCATAAAAACTATGCAGTCTACCTCAAAGTCTCAACTCTCTTGGGATCATACAGGCTAATGAGGAGCAACTTCTGCCTCCCATACAGAGCCTCAACAGACTCTACTCTGTCAAACCTATTGCACATTTGCAAATCCACTGGTGTCAAACACCCACTCAGGTGACCTAAATCTTTTTTTTTTGCCCAATTAATAGAGCATGCTGGAGGGAAAGGTATGCATCAGAGAACACCACTGCAATGGAACAGTCTTCCATTCTACATAAAACACAATACTACTTTTACTTCTGTTATTTTGAAATAGAATTTGAGATCCCTTTAGCAAACGTTTAAAATATCACTTGACTTACTAATGTGTAGCAAGTCTGACAGAATAGTTTCTTTTGAAGTTCTAAATGAGAGGCACAAGTCACATCTCAGTAATCTGAATAATACTGAGAAAAGGGACAATGTTTTGAGACTGTCTGCATACTTTTTATGATTTAGGTAGTTGATTATTACTATTAGTATTATCATTAATTTTTTTGTGAGTCAGTACTGTGGTGATTCCAGATGTTTGATATAAACACAACGAACAGGACATTACATTCAATGAGCTACATAATGAGGGCACAGTGTGGAAAAATTACATCCCTGGACCTGAACACAATATCTTTAAATGTAAGCTATACTATAAAATATGACTTCCTAACATTTAATTCAGAAAACTGCCAGGAACTGTACTGTGTTGGTTAAAAAGGACTAATTTTCATACCACCTTCTGAATGTTTATCATTAGGGATCACAGACACGGAGTTGAATGAAGCACTAAATTTCCCTTTCAATGAGCATGTAACACTGATTCTAAGGATACCTATTCTTGTCTAATCACATTATAAAATACATAAATGTTAAGCAAGAGTTAATTACATATGTTGCTTTTTGTCTTCTTAAGCTGCAGAGCCAGTGCTGTTCACCATATCCCTCCCATCGTGTATATTCTTCCTCGTGTAAGAATGGCTGAAGGGTGTTTTTAGACAAAGTCCAGGATACCACATCTTAAACTATGTAAGCAGACTGGAAATAAAATGAACTAGCAGAATCTAGAGAAGCTGCAATTAAAAAGGGAAAAATTAGTAGAGCATATAAATATTGCATGATAACTATAAGAATAAATCAGAGGAGGTTAAAAAGGAATGGGAAGAGACACTGGATAAGCAACTCACAAAGAAACAATGGGGGATACAAGTATGTCTCCTAAAAATGCAACAAAATCTAGAAGATTTAGGATTTTTGCTTGGAAATATTTACCTAGATTACATAGATATTTTTATACCCCAAGTAGACTCCAGAGAATTTTTCCTCAAGTAGACAGCAAATGTTGGAGGTGTGTCAGGGAAGAAAGTGGCATTTGGGAACATGTTTTCTGGGAGTGCAGTGGGTTAGCAGACTAAGTATTTCCTACGGGATGCACTGCTGGAGATGCTGGGTGGATGGACTGGTATGACGAGTGAGATGATTTTTCTGAGCTATGATAAAGAATGGGATTTGCCTAGACATGGTAAGGACTTACTGTGTCTAATTATGGTGGCTACCAAAAAAAGCAATTACTAGAAAATAAAAATCAAAATCTAAACCAACTATATTAGAAGTAGTTAATATAGCAAGAGAGATAAAACAATTGGAACTGTGATCTTTTGAAAAGGGTAGGAGCAAACTACATTGAAAAAAATGTAAATTGTGGGAACAATACATACATGAGAAGAATGAGGTTTAAAAGAAGGCAGGACTTAAATGAGCTATGTAATATTCGAATGAAAATGACTGGGTAGATTATAAGTGATGTATAATGTTTGCATCTGGGAATGTCTCAGTATGGTTTGTGATATAAAATGCTTGCAACTAAGATTGTGTCAATGTGGTTTGTTTTCATTTATATAAATGTACAAATGCTCTATGTTGTTAAGTGATAGTTTAATAAAGATGTTTCTTGTTTAAAAAAAGGGGGGCAAGAATTGAATAATTTATATAAAGTTGTTTATGTGATATATAGCAATATATGTGAAGTATGTTTGTCAACTATAATACAGTTTAATTATTTTTGTATAAATGTAAATTTGCCCAAGTCACACGTGATAATTCAATAAAGGTGTTTAAAAAAAAAAATAAAATGAACCAAGTCCAACAGACCCACAGGCCCATTTCAGAGGAGATCCAGAATCAAAATCTGGTAAAGAAACTTGCTAGAAATCACACAGCAGGCCAACAAAGGCTGTGGGAATCAAACTTGGGATTGTTGCAGAGTCTACTTCTAGCAACAACCCACCAAGCTGCCAGACCATTAATATAATTTGATCTCACAATTAACATTTTACAAAATCTTCAATACAGCCCCACTTTGGTTCTAATGACAGCACACATTTGTGAACCAAATTATTTGACTGGAGCATAAAAGTTGTTTTTGTGTGGGGTTGAAGCCTCTCACAGCCCCATGCAGGACACTCAACCCACCACACACTAAGTATACCTCACAACTGATGTGACTCAAGCTGACAAGCTATCACTCACATCTTCATTTCAGAGAATTCAACGTCCATCTGTGTATTCTGCACTACAATCTAGCTTTGCTTAACAGTACATATCTCGCTTGTTCTTGCTGTGTGCTGCAGTGCACCAACTGTTTCTGCTGGGGGCTTTGATTACAAAATAAATATATTACCCTTCAGTTTCTAGTCTGAAAACTGTATATTATCAATATATGGGAAGCAATTATTTTGTAGCAATAAGTGAAAGTCTTGCAACCTCCAAATGAATACCAGACTTAGTAATGAATTTGCAACTTTAATGCCATAATTCACTGAGCTCATTTTTCCCTACACAGTTGCTGAATTATGGCAGTACGGCAGGTTTTCTTCCATGTCATTCATTAAATAACACTTAAGCTTTCCTATTTATCTTGATTCAAAACATTTTCTGCCTTCAAAGTCTTGCTCCACCTTCTTAAAACATTTTTCTATGTAGCTCTCCAGAAGTCTAGTCTTGTGCCAGCCACAGCACTTAGATTTCCCTCTGTCAAATGTTTTGCAGAATGATGTCTATATTTCATTTCACAGGATACAGTTCAGCAGCCTGTGCTACAAGCAGACAGCTGGGGCACACAGATTTTCCCCTGAATAAATATTCATCAGGAAAGAAAACACCAATGTTCAAAAGGAAAAGACTACATAAAAAAAAAATCTGCAGCTCTACCTGAGTGGCTAAGGAAGGAAAGCAAGATCACCTGTAGTTGCATCACTTTCTGGCGGAGATAGATTACCAGCAGATGCTGGGACATGAATAACAGAGCAGACAAGAATTTCTATTCTGCATGTAGAATATCATGAATTTGCACATCTCATATGCCACTGCACATCTTTAATCTCAGGTTGTTATGTCTTTCGGCTTTTCCCGGTTAGGGGTCGCCACAGCAGAACTCCAGTCCGCTAATGATTGGCAGTAGATTTTTACGTGCTGTCTTGCCGGGCCTAACGCACAACCTTCAACGAAGGAACGCCCATTCACGCATGTCGCCACACAGAAGACACTAACTAAGAATCTAACGGGCAACATCTAACTGTGAGGCGACAACGCTACTGCAGCACCACCACCGCAGTATCTGTCATCTCAGGTGATAAGTAATAAAAAAAAAAAAATCCCTGCAACAGCACATGACACTGCACATGTTTGCTCCATTCTCCTCTTTACATTCTGCAATACGGATAATGGTCTCTGACAGCTAAACCTTCATCTAATACCTCAGGCCAGGCAATAAGCCAGTTAGTTGGTCACTGCAGAAGATCTAGAGTTTGATGAGAAGAGCATCAGATGAAGATGTGGTTAAGTTGTCAAAGAGAACCAAAAACGATATGGCGGGGTATACCAAAACTACCACAATCATTCTAAAAGTATACAAGTGCCTTGATGCCACAACTTGGGGAAAATTCCAGTTCTCCAGGCTTCAAACGACTTCACTGAAAAACAATGTCAACAAATTTTTCTTCAAATTACAAAAACATTGGAAGCCAGACATCCTTCCAAAACATACATGTAACATGCTATACAAGGAAATGGAAACCAACTTTTGTGATCTCTGCCTAATTATGACAAGTATAAGAAATAACAAGCAGACTAAAAGGAAAATATCATGCTGGGGGGGCATCATAAAACCAGAAGAAAAATAGCATAATTCATAATTAAATTAAAGGTAATGAAACTGCCATCCTCAGATGTACAAAATAATCCTAAAAAAAGTTACAAGACTTGCTCAGTATTAAAGTGACAAAAGAAGTTAAAATCTCAGCTTTCAGCTTCTGAAGTTTTTAGCTCTTAAGCAACAATTTTTCCTTAAAAAAAAGAAAGAAAAGGCTTTGAGTTAAATAAACCTATTAATTCTGATGATAATTTCCAACCCACTAAATCTGACAGAAAAATTAGAAGACAGCATTTGTAAAATTAATTTGCAGGCAAACATTTTTTGTGTTAATCCACCCACTGAACTCCCTCAGAAACTGTCAACCTTGTAGGCATACAAGAATCATCTGAAAAAGGAAAGCACAAAAAATAAGTCACATCAATCAATCTTTTAGGCGTCAATGCATGGCAATTTAACAGTCAATCCTCCTGCACACAGTAGCTCAGCTCTTAAAGCTGCAATATGCCAATTTCAGTATTAAAAATTACTTCACTGGCAAATCAAATCATTCAGAATTCAAAGAAAACTGTGTCAAACTATTGTTTCAGGATAGGAACTGTGGATATATCTTGGACAAGTATGGCTTATGGTCTGGAGAAACCACCAGTGAATTCAAACTATAGTTAAAATTAGCAAGTATTCTCTACAAGTATTTTACAGATTACAAAAACATTATTCAGCAAACATTACCCAGTTAGCAATTTACTAAAATGTTTAACAAAAAGCAACATATGTTGAAAATATAAGGTATAAACAGTGCTAATAGCAACTGGCTGCTGCGTCATCACTGATCTTTGTATCATATTAGCAGTTCCAAATACAAGAATTCCTTCAAATTTTCAGGAAAAACTTCAGACGTCTAATGGTGTTCATTACATACAAAAACATTTTTTACATGCTTCAACTTTCTATGAAGAGGTAAGGATTTCCCATTTGCTATAAGGCACATAATGAAAGCTGGATGAGCACTAGGGATGGGCTTCACAGGCAAGTGCTGAGCATTGCACAGTGCTAACATGCTGGAGTTCACTTTACAAGAAGAAATACAACTTAGGAGGTGTCCATTACATACAGTCCTAGAATCCTTTTTTTTTTTTTTTTTTTTTGTTTTTTATCACCCTTATTCTTTAAAATGCTTCTACGAAAAACAAAAAAGATGGAAGCAAAAATCAAGATGCAGGATACACTCATTTTTTTTAGCTTTACTCGAGATTACAATTGCTCATAACTGCTTCTCAAACTACAGTTTCCTAGTATAAACATTGTTAATCTATTACTACCTTATAGAAGAATGAGTTTAAAAAGCACAGTGGCAGTATCTTCTCAAAGCTTGTGGTTTTACACTTGTAACAAACTTCCTTGGTGTCAGTCTGTTTGACTTGAAACAAAAAAAAAATTGAATTAGTAACACAGTCAAACTCTCCGGGGCCATAACTCTACTCTTAATACCTGCCTTAGTCTCTGATTCTCTGATATACTGCACTTAGTATGGCATATGGAACTGAAGCAAACTTCACTGATGTACCACTTTGTCAAAAGAAAGAACTAAAAGTAACAGTTATGGGTGATGGGGGTGCAACCTCCTGCACCACTTTACTTGATCCAAGCTGCTCAGAAGTTGCATAACCTGCTCTGAGGTTGCATACCCTCTGGGGAAGTTCTGCATTGTTGATAAAGCAGAATGGCAATGGATCACGGTTTCATCAAGTCAAATTGCTCACCTAATGTTCGTATGACTGCTCTTTCCAATCCTCCTATACACGCCTGCTGTTCTCCTCACCATATCAGCTGCAAGATAAACTATTACAGTATATTACTCTATGACCTCCAGCACGCTTCACAGTGCATTTTTCTGAATTCTAATGCTCACCACATATTCTTACACCAACAGTGGACCTCTGTACTTATCTTAACCTTATGAAACCAATTGCCTAGTCTGTAAATCCCAAATTCTAGCACATGTATTAACCATTTTCCTTCTACTGCTTAAACTAAATTGCATGCACAGTCAACTGCTGGCTAGATGATCATACCCTGGATACTTAAGACTACTCAATACATATTTAACAGATTAAATTGCTGAACACAGCACATGCTGTTATTCTGATGCACTGACAGCATGTTTACCCTGCTACCCCTTGGCCTTCTTGCTCAACTTACCTTCTGAGAACCCAGTTCTTTTGTTGTGTGATCCAACAGCAGCACAGCGTGTGTGTGTGTGTGTGTGTGTGTGTGTGTGTGTGTGTGTGTGTGTGTGTGTGTGTGTGTGTGTGTGTGAGATTAGTTTGCTTATTTTGGTGGTTTAAGCACAGCTAATTGATTCGGAGTCAATCTGCTTAGCTGTGTAAACAGAGTGGTACTGTGATACTACTACTCAGCTAAATGTTTAAACTTTCATACATAAGCAAATGCTGTAACTTTGTGACCTATATTGAAACAATCTCCAGCTATTAAGCAAATTGTTTACCTTCCCCTATTAGCCCAGTCGATTTTATTTTCCTAACTTAGTGAGGGTGACAGGGTTAGAGATGTTACCATACAGGAAGTGTTTGTGCCCACATCAACATCCTGGCAATGGGGATATTTTTGTTTCAACTGTAACCCCAACCTTTACGGCTGACATGTGCACCCATGTCACAGCAGAAGCATTCTGTGCCCTCCTCCTCCTAAGATTACATGCTTCGACATGCATGCCCATAGGGTTGCTATCATTTTGCCTGAGGTTGTCAAGCACATATCCCCTGATCCTGTGGCCATTATTAAAGTAACAGGTTGGTTTGACCAGAACCACCACTCCAGGATGAATGAGCCCACGGGGCTTTATCCCTCTGTCCCACACAGCCAAGCATTTCAAAGTAGATTTGATCACAGCCTGTATAAATATAATGTAGCTTTAAAATGATACTATTTTCTGTAGGAGAGATCCTTTGAACACCCACTTACAGTTAACTCAATGGTCACAAAACCTTGTGGGGGTGCTAAAGTCTGAAAAGCCCCCTCAAAAAATCTATTCAGTCAGCTGGTCCCAGTCAAACAAGCATCTGCCAAACACCAATTCACTAGACTACTGTATATTACCATTGCATTGCACTACATGCTTGTTCATCCATTTTGCAATCTGATTCTCATTTCATTATTTACTTAACTGACAGCCCATTAAACTGACTGACTTAAAAGACCTTTACCCAGATATAAAAAGAAAACATAGATAGTTCTATCCATTAATCAGCAGAATATATATTTTGTTAGAGGAACACATTTTTACAATATCAACTACTCCACAGAGGGCCATTCATGGCAGACACTATGAGGAGACCGATACTCTCCACCAATCACAATTCAACATTTTCCTGTGAATATCCCATGCTTGTAAACACTTGTCCAACTTGCAGTGAGCACCATGATTCAAGGCTGGATTACTGAGCTGTTTTAGCATAGGGAAAATTGAAAAGATCATATCTGCAATTCGCCGAGGTCCTTCACAGATTACCAATACAGTAAGAATGCATCCATTATATCTAAAATCAGGGGTCCTCTTTGGTGGGTCCTGTGACTGGACTACAGCTCTTCATTATAAATCCACCAAGGTGGAAGACACAGGATAGCTGAAATGCCAGAGTTTCAAAAAACTGTACTAGAGTACAAATATGCTAAAAGAAACCTGACCCAGACAGAAATGTTCAGTAAAGATGCAAACTGAGACCCAAATGGCAGCAGCACATACGTCTGCAATGGTGATATTCATGAAAAAGCACTGGTCAGTGACTCCTCTAGTGGACAGTAGACTTTTGATTGCAACATTTTGCAGTTCGCAACCAGCCACCTGCTGGCAAAGTTGGAAATCCACTTGGAAAGGGGTCGTTTATCAACTGCCAGCCCTACTTTTTCTGGGACAAAGGTGATGAACAACTATTCAGTCTTCTAAACTCCTGCACCTACTTCAGCTAGCTGAAGATTTGATGTTTTACATTCACACGGCAAATGGGGATGAAGGAATTGGTTCAGGGATGTTTTAGGAACCACTTGGAGAAAACATGGGTTTTTACTTTGTGAAACCTAGTCCTTGTGAGGGAAAACAGATCCAGTTGCCCACACAAAAGGGTTTGCAGTTCAGGGATCCTCTCAAAAAAAAAAAAAAAAAAAAAAAAGGGATGACCATGACAAAAGGTGCTCTCCAAATATGTGGGTTCAAACAAAGGGCACGACTATCAATAATGAAACTCAAATCACAAAAAGATAAAGAGGATCTCCAAAGGTGGGTAGAAATGCATAACTTTAAGGAACTGCTTAACAAGCCCTTGTACACTACAATCTTGCCCTCCAAAAATATCATTATGTGCTTAAAAATAGTTGGCATATGCACCCTGACCACGGACAATCTGAGATCTAAATAATGCAGGTGCCTGAAGTAAATTAGGATGACCTGCTAAATGACCTAACTGGAAGGCATCAAGAGCTACCACTCAACCCAAAAGAAGAAAGGCTTCCACCTTAAAACATATTTCTGCAGAATGCAAGGCTTTCCAACAGCCTCCATTGCTTCTACCACACTAGGCAGAAAATCTGGTTAGATCAGGGAATACAAGAACATATCAGCAGCCAAATCCCCTGAGATGGAGTCAACTGTTGTCCGAAATATGGCTAATACTAAGGGACTTTACATGGCCTAACCCTCCACCCTTCTCAGCCACCAAACAACAATTAGAATGTGATATGGTCTATCTTTAAGGACACTGTTACGAGGAGTAGAACCGACAAAAAGAGAAAACAGGAAGGTGTAAAGAAATCTCTCATGTCATAAGATAAACTCTCCCTTTGTCCTGATGTACTGAGCAAGACAGACAAGGTTGCATTCTCTTCAATTACAAAAAGTCAGTCTATCTGCCAATGGCCCACTGCCTCATGTACACTGACTGACTGCATCTGGGGAGTGGGGGATACAACCACCTATCCCCGTGCTTGTTTCATACCACAAGATGGTCTGATTGATGGGCTGGAGATACCACAGAAGTTTGCCTCCAAAGTATTCAGGACCTGGATGACTACCCATAGCTCAAACTGGTTAACCATAGCTCCAACTGGTTAATGTGAAACATTTCCAGGGAAGACTACCTCTGTGAGCTACGGGGGACCCAAGGTGAACTCTGCACTTCATAAATGAGGCATCTCTCATTATGAAATAGCATAGGAACATTAGGATCATATGGAGGTCAGTAAGGACAATCCTCCTCAGAGTCCAACTATAAATGGCTTGGCAACAGAAGATGATCTGTGACTCTAAGATGGTTCTGTAGCCAAGGACAACAGTTCAGTACAACAAGAACATCCTCAAGTGTGCAAATGGCACCATGAACACTGGAGTAGCCACGAAGCTCAGAAAACATAAGAAGGTTTAAGACTTAGCCCTCTGCTATACTTTACCACATGCTTCTGAGAACGCAACCTTTTCACCTCTTTCCAATAATGATGAGGTCCAACCTCATGTTAGGGAAGGCCATCTTCTATAAGATCAGACAATTTCACCTACTTGACGGTCATACATATGGACTCAAATCTCAGAAGTGCTCAGTCCTTAAGACATGAGCAGAAAATTTCCTCACTGGAGGTGGCAACAGTCAGACGTTATTGGTTAAAACAAGTGGACTGTAACCTTCTGCAAGGCTTTGACAACCATTGCTAAAGCAATGACAGCAATTCTAGGTGCAGAACAAAATCTAAAAGTCACTACTTTGAACTGAAAGTGATGCCTGCCCATGGCAAATCAAAAGAACCTCCTGTGGGGACCATAAACCCTGAAAGGCAAAAGGCATCCACATCAAGTCAGTGAGACTATGCAAGCTCCCTGTGACAGCAGGGACATTACCTCCCTAGATAACCACCTTCAATAACATTGTACTAAATAAGATCACTGAATGTGCAGATGTCTAGTGTAGGACAGAAGACAAAAGTCACTGAATCCATTGATGAAAGAAAACTATCACCACCTTTGTTCCAAGGAAGGAACACACTACCCCACTTATTACAGTGCAGCCTAGGTCTACCCATAAAGTTTTGCAGAGATGGGCTGATCTTAGCAGAGTTCTTTCTAAAGAAGAACCTATGAAATTGGAGAAAAGGCCTACAATATCAAGTTCAGAACCCACCGGCCCCCTGTCATCTCCAAGCTGGGCAAACTCTGAGAACATCACCCACCCCCAGATGGCAAGGATCATGACTACTGAACCAATATGGTCAACCTCTTGAGCAGCACAACATACATATGGCAACAGGTAAGACCATGTGATGCTTCAAAGTATTCTGTGGAGACCATTTTCTTTTGGTGATGGCTGAGCTTGAAACAGGTGGAGGAAGCTGAAAGGGGATAACAGAGGTCCTCCAAAGTGGTGAAGACAATCATCCAACTAAGTGATTCACCAGTTCTGGAAAGGCTGGTTCAAGAGAATGTTTGATTAAATGGAGGTTCTGAGCTCCTACATAAGTGATGAGTGTCTCAGAAAATTCATCCTACAGAGATATAAATCTGAACAACTGTGGCTTTACCGAAGGTGTCAGTACAATCAAAACTGCAATGAGTTAAATGAAAATCCATTTGGGAGGCCACAGACATTGTTGAAACCACTTTCTCCTTCAGACATGACAGGGGACAGGAGAGAAGTTTCTCCAGTGCTTTGCCAATTTGGAAGAACTGAAATATAGACAAGTGAATTTAACAGTTTAGGCCTCTAACCTTCAATATGGAAGAGGAGTAAATTCTTATCTTCTGGAAAGTGTTTTTTTTGTTTGTTTTTAGGTTTCTTCTACCTCTGTACTTACTATTTAGCCTCTAACAAATGGACATGAGCCCATTTGTACCTGTGCAGTGGGGAGTACCCAAAACCACAGAGTCAAAAAGCTGTCTAGTAGAGTGCCTTTCAATCACCCATTAGGGTTGCTTGGGTATAAGGGCATCTAAACAGCCTAATCCCACCACCTACGCAATGGAATCAGCTATCCATATCACAGCGGAGACCTAAAATGCCCTCGTCCTGAGAATGCATGCTCCAGATGATGGCTTAATGGGCTGAAAACATGCCACACCGATGACTTCCAAAATGGGTGCACACTGATCAACAGCTTAATTTCAGTTCTCAGTGTGAAAACAGTAACTGAGAAAAAGTAATTATTTGAGCAACATTCATTTACTAACTAGTAACTACACTGCCTGGACGCCAGCAAAGAAATTTGAAAAACATGAAAGAAAATGAACCAAAAAAGCTGAAGAGAAAACAGTGGCTGGGAAGAATCATGCAGCTGTTCAGCAAAAAACAGTTCAGCCTCCAGCTTTAACATAAGGGATGGCTTCCAATAATTTACAGGAAAAAATAAATCAGATATACTCAGAGGCAATTAAATAAATGAAACACTGAAAGAATACATTGACTCAAATAATAAAAGGCTGGAAAAAAATAGAAGCAGCTTCAACTTGCTCATCAGATGAAGTGATAAAACTGCAGACATTATAGGCTGAGATGAGGTTTCTTAAGAAGAGCCGTTTCAAAAAAGAGTTATAGAAGACCATGCCCACAGAGAAATCCTGATTACTTTCTGCTATACCAGACAAACTAGAAGGCAGACTGTATTCATTTTATGAAAGCACAAATAAGCAAAAAGACTGGTCTTCCACAGCAGGATTTGTTAATTTATCCCAGCATTTGGGGGAATGTCATGAGGCAGATGGAAAATTCCTGCTGCTGTATCCAACTAGAGTATTTTTCCCTGAAGGATCAGACTTTCATGCAGAACAGACTAATGAGGAAATAAAATGTTTACACAACAAAAAGTAAGCCAGCAAGCAGAAGGGGAGACTCTGCTTCTCTTTCTTCTGACAAAGCTCATACAGAGCCTTTACTAGTGAAACTTTTTTTCCAATGCTCCAAAGAAAAATGCTTGAGAGACAGAAGAAAGCACAAGAACTGACTAGAAGAATCAGGTATACCTTGGACTTGAACCACAGTCTAGTGTCAGGAAATGGAGACTATCAGGAAGAATAAGAAGTTATGTACTCACCATAACATTCCATCTGAGTAGGTGGCTTCATTTGTCTGCAACCTTTGGGTCTTGGATCCGACATCGGATCCGAGCCGGCAACTTATTATACAGCTATGGATCCGAGCTCCTAGCTCCTCCCCTCACCCATAATCCCCTGCCAACCCCAAATGACCTCAGATCAAGTTTGCCCTCCTACAGATACCTGGAAAGGTGTCCTAACAGGAAAAGGCAGGATAATACAAAAAGTACTAACTCTTCTGAAGGCCAGGGGGAAGGAGGGGGGGATGGTTGCAGACAAATGAAGCCACCTACTCAGATGGAATGCTATGGTGAGTACATAACTTCTTAATCTGGAGTAGGGACTTCATTTGTCAGCAACCTTTGGGACAGAGTCCCCAGCTACCTGAACCTTGGGCGGCCATCATGGAAGGATGTTCCGGAGCACTGCGGAGCCAAATGATGCTCTCCCTCTGGAAATGATGTCCAGTTTGTAGTGGTTGATAAAGGTGTGAGATGAGGCCCAGGTGGCTGCTGAGCAAATATCATCCAAGGGAACTCTAGATTTAAAGGCAGCAGAAGTAGAGATGGAGCGAGTGGAATGTGCACGGACTCCCTGAGGTGCGGGCCTCCCAGAAGCTTCATAAGCTAGAAGAATACATTGGGAAATCCAGCGTGACAAGGTGACCTTCGAGACGGCTTTACCCAAACTGAATTTGGCAAAGGAGATGAACAGCTGATCGGATTGTCTGTGACCAGCAGTCCTATGAATATAGAAACGCAGCTGCCTGTGCACGTCTTAAGAATGCAGCTTGTACTCTCCTTTATTTTGATATTTAGGGAAGAAAACTGGTTAGTTGATGGACTGATTGATAATGGTTTCTGAGGCCACCTTGGGTAGGAAGGAGGGATTGGTCCTGAGGTACACTCTATCCTGATGAAAAACCAAGTAAGGGGGTTTCACGGAAAGGGCTTGAAGTTCCGAAACTCTCTTCACTGAAGTGATGGCTACCAGGAATGTTATTTTCCAGGACAGGTATTTAAGTTCGGCCAAGGCAGCTGGTTCAAAGGGGGAAGCAGTCAAGGCTTGAAGGACTAGTGATAGGTCCCAAGGGGGTACGGCTTCTTTGATAGGGGGCATGAGCAGAAAAGTACCCTTGAGGAAGGTTTTGCATAGTTTAGCTGACATCAAAGTACCTGTCCCATGTCCCACATGGTAATGGGAGATGGCTGCCAATTGTACCTTGACTGCCGAACAACTGGCTCCTTGCTGAAAGAGTCCGGTGAGGAAGTCCAACACGGACGTTAAAGGGGCAGTGAAGGGGTCCAAATTATGATGCTCCGCCCAGACGGAAAAGCGCTTCCATTTACTGCGGTAAACTTTCCTGGTGGAAGGTTTGTGCGCTGCCACCAAGATGGCTTTGACTGGTGAAGAGATACCAGGAGTCCTGATTAAGAGTGGAACTGGAGCAGCCACGCTGCCAGCTTCAGGTTGTCCAGATTCGGGGTCGGTAAGCCTGATGGATGGGATATTAGATCCGGGCTGGGATCCAGAATCCAGGGAGGATTCACCAAGTGAGACCACAGGTAAGGGAACCAAGTTTGCCGAGGCCAGAATGGGGCAATGAGGTTCATTCTGCTCCCCAACCGCGAGGCTTTCTGTAAGAGCTTTAGCATCAGGGGTAGAGGAGGATAGGCATAAAGTAGACCGGGCGGCCAAGCATGCACCAGAGCGTCTCTCGGGGCTTCCCCTGGTGGGGGAATCAGAGCGAAGAAGCTGTTGCATTTTGTATTTGAGGGAGAGGCAAAGACATCGCAGCAGGGTTGCCCCCATTTTGCAAATATCTGCTTCTCTACTTGGAAGTTGAGAGACCACTCGTAAGGGGAAAGAATGGTGCGGCTGAGTTTGTCCGCCAGAATGCTGGTCCGTCCCGGAATGTGCGTTGCGATCAGAAAGTGGTTGGTGGAGATCGCCCATTCCCACACCCTCATGGCCTCTCGGCAGAGAGGGTAGGACCTGGTACCACCCTGTTTGTTGATGTACCAAACAACTGACATGTTGTCCGTCTGTATCGCAATAGTTCCTACGGGAAGAAGGCTCTGAAGTGCTTGCAATGCTAACAGCACCACCCTCATCTCCAGAACATTGATATGCAGGGAGGTCTCTGTGACGTTCCACGTGCCTTGGACTGTTCTGCCTGAGCAATGCCCCCCCCACCCGAGGCGAGAGGTGTCCGTGGTCACCGTGGCGAGAGGGGGAGGAGTGCGGAAGGGCCGGCCTATATGGAGGTCTGGAGACTGAAGCCACCATAACAGGGCCCTCCTGCAAGCCTTGCTGATTGAGATAGGGTGGCAGAGAGAAAGAAATTGGAAGGACCATTGCACTTGGAAGGTCCACTGAAGTACCCTCATATTTAGGCGAGCACATGGAAAAAGCGTTACTGCCGCCGACATGGAGCCCAGCGCCCTCAGGACCAATTCCGCAGGTGGATCTTCTGATTGGAGGATGGCCCGCACATGAAGACTCAGATTCTGTAGTCGCTCCGAAGTCAGGTAGGCTGGCAGACTTCTGGTATCCAATCTGGCCCCTATGAACTCTATTACTTGTGTCAGAGCAAGGGAGGATTTGTCCGTATTGATTGTGATGCCTAACTGGGGGGCTAGGCGGAGAAAATAGTCTCTGGCTAAGCAGAGTAGATGCCTTGTTGGGGCGGTCAGGAGCCAGTCGTCCAGGTACGGGAAGACCTGCATTCCCTGGAGTCTCAGGTGGGCCGCTATCACTGCTAAAACTTTGGTAAACACCCAGGGGGCTGTGGTGAGGCCAAAGGGAAGGACCCTGAACCGATAGTGGCTGGCTCCCAGCCAGAAGCGGAGAAACCTCCTGGATCGTCTTGTCCATTAGAATGTGGTAGTACGCATCCTTGAGGTCTATTGAGCACATCCAGTCATTCTCCCGCAAGAGGGGGAGAATGGATTAAAGAGTGACCATTCGGAATTTTTCCTTGGTTACCGACAGGTTCAAGAGGGAAAGATCTAGGATTGGTCTCAAGTCCCCCGTCTTTTTGGCACCAGAAAGAACCTGGAGTAAAACCCTAATCCGAGCTGGTCTGGGGGGACGGGCTGGATGGCTCTTTTTCTTAGCAGCTGCTGGATTTCTGCGGCTGCAGCCTCCCTCTGATCGGGTGGTACATCGGGGAGGCTCCTAAGTCTGGGGACATGTTGCATTGGGATTTTGTAACCTCTGGATATGATCCGAAGCACCCAACTGTCTGACGTGATGGACTCCCATGCCGCCAGATGCTTCGAGAAGCGCCCCCCGACTGCCTCCAGAGTGGAGCAGTCGGACAACCCTTCAGGGCTGTTGGGTGGGCCAATCAGAGAAAGCTTCTCTGGACCCAAAGTTTCTCGGGGCCCCTCTGCCTCTAGGGCGGCATCCTCCCTGTCCTCCTCTGCCACGGAAGGGCTGGTTGTCCGCAGCGGGTTGGGAATGTTGCAATTTCCAGAACCACATCTTCTACTGTCCCTTTTGGTTCTTCGAGACGGACCTCTGGGGAGCAGAGAAGCGGACTCAGACGGCAGGCAACGTCTTCCCGTCCTTCTCGCTCTGGACAAGTGTCTCGTGAACGGTCTTGCCGAACAAGGCAGAACCATCAAAGGGGACGTTCGCAAAGGACGCCTTAAAGGGCTCCGCGAAGTCACAATGTCAGAGCCAGGCCTGACGTCTCATAACTAGGCCCGCTCCGCTAGCACTAGCGGCTCCCTTAGTGGCATGGGACAACAGCCGCATAGAGGTATTGGAAATAGATCTTAGAGTGGCCATACAAGTGGAGTACACCTGCTTGTCCTCCACCGACATGGACTCTGGGGGGGAAGCAGCATATTCTTTAATAAGATCCCGCTGCATCCTGATGACATGTGCCATGTAGTTCAGAGACCTTACTGAGAAGGTCGCTGAACTAAATACCCGCTTCCCAAGGCGATCCATCGAGCGGACTCCTTGCTCGGTGGATGGACCGAGGGGCTCTCCTGAGCTAGTTCCCTCTTAGTGGCTGCCGCCGTCAACATGGCATCTATGGGGGGACCCTTGCTCCAGTGGGACCGGTCTGCGGGGGGCCTCAAAATCTTATCCGGGCGTTTAGGGACTGGCTCTACAGTGTCTGGCTCCTTCCACGTCCTGGTGGTGATAAGGTCCACCAGGGGGTCGGCCGGAGGGGACACCCAAGAGTTAGACGGGCCTGCTTCAAATGCCTCCAGGAACACGGACACATCGGAGGAAGCCTTGGGGGCAGACCACCCCCCCCGATCCTGAGCATTTCCATGATGTCTCCAAAGGAAACATGCTCAGGGGGTGACCTTGGGGAGCCTTCCCCTTCATCCAAGTCCGTGTCCTCTGTTAAGGACTCGGGGGAGTCCACGTGCCTCCTCTTACATTTGTGCTTGCGAGGCACTTCCTCGGGGGGGGGCTGTCCGAGGAGGTCTCACCAGTAATATCCTGTTCCAATGGAACAACCTGGGACAATGAAGCAGGCTGACCCTGTGGCCAGGTGATGGAAGCCTGACCCAGCAGAGAGGGAGTGCAGGGTGGAGCCGAGACAAGGGCCGGGGGTCCGGATGCTCTCGACAGAGCCCTCTCCACTGCATCAAAGGCCGAGGGGGAGCCGCTCTCCCTGGGCTCCGAAAGCAGAATCCCACTCGGATCCGATGAAGGGATCGGAACAGATGCCGAGACCGTCGGATCCGAGGGACCAGTGTGCTCCGACCTGGATGGAGCCGAAGGTACACTGAATCCCTCGGATCCGAAGCTCGCCCCATGGCTCCGAGAGGTCGGATCCAATGATGGAACCGACATAATCAAGGGCAGGGTCGGATCCGAAGTACCCAGTACTGTCGGCTCCGACAGTGCCCGGCTCCGAGCACTCCGAACCCGGGAAGCGGGTCGGAGAAGGAGCTATCGGAACAAAGAAAGGTGTCGAGCTCCCACCCGAAGGGGAGGGAGGCAAGAGCACTCCCATCTGCAGCTGGGCCTGGATGAACCTTCTCATCATCCGGTCTAAGTGTGCATCAGACAGGCTGTAGGTGGATCTCGAAGAGGCCACCAAGGCAGGCCTGGAATGCCACCTCAATGACCTCGACGGAGATCGGGTCTCCTCCTCCTCGGGTCCCGGGGAGAAGCAAGGGGATCGGAGCCGAGGAGGAGGAGACCTGGAAGCCGTGGAGGGAGAAGCCCGTTTAGCTGGGAGGGCCGAAGCGGAGGTCTTGGCCCACCACTTGTGGTGCTTCTCCCTCCGTTTCTCCCTCCTGGCCTCCCTGTCCTCCGGCGCTTTAGTAGGAGTTTGAATCCCAGCCAGGGGAAGGGGGACAGGAGCGGCCACCACCACAGGCTGAGGAAGTGCCACGGGAGTAGCGGAGGCCGAAGCCGAAGCCGAATCCGGGGGCAGAAGTCCCGCCAGGATCAGCTTCGACCTCGCTCTTTCAGTGCCCTGGGGTTGAACGCTGCACAAATGGTACAGCCCGTGGACAGGTGTTCAACCCCAAGGCACCGAACACACAAAGTGTGGCCATCTGCCGGAGAGAGCTTATGGCCACACTCGGTGCACTTAGAAAAAATAGGTTTTGGGGCCTCTGACATACCCAAAACTAAATAAAAGCTACACAAACACACTAGGCCCCAAACGCAAGCACACACAGGCACACACTAACGACCAGTGAGAGGAGGGTAAACACTAAATTTTAAAAATTAACTGACTAAAGGGAAACCTAATACACACACACTGATTAAACTACTGAAAAAGTAGGCTGATTAGACAAAAAAGTCACTTATCTGAAAATATTGCCAGGAGCTCGAAATCCAGCTGACACACTTAAGAGCGGCAAACTAGATCTGAGGTCATTTGGGGTTGGCAGGGGATTATGGGTGAGAGGAGGAGCTAGGAGCTCGGATCCATAGCTGTATAATAAGTTGCCGGCTCGGATCCGATGTCGGATCCAAGACCCAAAGGTTGCTGACAAATGAAGTCCCTACTCCAGATTCAAAGTTCTATATCTTAATCTGGAATTGCTTGCACAAGTGCTTCTACACCCCCAAACAAATTACTTCATATGTATACGATTGCCCAGAGACTGTTGAAGATGTTTATTTGGGGAAGATGGAGACTGTAAGCATAACTTCTGGGAGTGCAGTAAGCTAACAGAATTCAAGAGGGGATTAAATTATCTAGCATGCACGGTCGGGGGCAAATAGCGATTGGCAAGGAACAACTATTTTCTGGATAGGATAAACCTTGAAAGTTTCTTTCCACCCTTGCAGGCACTTCCCTCTCTGGTACTTCTTGTGTCCAAAACAAAAACTATCACAAAAAAATGGAAGACACAAAGCACACCAACAGTTAAAGAGGCGATATAAATAATGGAAATGCTTAGAACCGAAACTACTAAAACTGAGCAAGGGGAAACGCCATAGGAAGGAGAGAACCTCTAAACACTAGACCCATCTCAGGTGGGAAACATCAAGGGCAGGTCATGCTTACTCATTCTATTGAATTTTTTTGAAATGGTCATCAAAACGATGGATGAAGGCAAAAGGGTAGATATCACATAAATCGACCTGGCCAAATCTTTTGACAATTCCCAACTCGAAGTAGAAAAGCTAAACTGTGAATAAAACCCTATGTCACCTGCTGGATTGCTAACTGGCTCACAGGATGCAGGAAATCAAAAAAGGGAAAGTTACCTCCACAAAGAGGCCAGTCACCAGTGGAGTCCCCCAGGGTCCTGTGTTGGGACCTCTCCTGTTTGACATCTACTTTGCTAAAGTAAAAGCCACTACCCAAAGGACTCTGGCTGGCTAAGTTTGCAGATGACTGCAGGCTAGCAGCAGTCACCAAATCCCCAAATGACAGCCATCCCTTAGGAAGGCTCGTCTCAAATAAATAATTGGTGTCAAAATCATGGACTAAAATTAAATGCCAAAAATTGCATTATTGTATCTTTGTGGGAAGGCACCCAGGGGAAGTACCACATTAACAATACATCCCATAATAGTTGACCCAGTTTTTTGAGATTTGGGAACTTATGCGGACAGTATCCTAACTTTTGACCAATGTATCCACTGTTGTAAGAAAATCCTTCTACACTGCACAGATTATAAACAATGGAACTGCCTCTAGATCTAGGGATGTCACTGTCCCCCTTTACTCAGTCATTAGGCCAGTCATTGAATATAATACCCTGCATGTATAGTCCAAGCACATGCAACAACTGACACACCCACAGAGATAACTTACTAAAAGGATATTGTTGTGTCTTTACAATGCCTAAACAACACGTCCTATATGGACCGACTCAAAGCCGCGCCATTATACTTGGTATTCTACAGGCTGCTAACAGGTGACCTATGTCTGGCATACAAGGCATCCTCAGACCCATTACTGATGGATTTACTGCACATCAACAAGTCAAATGGCATCAGAAATGCTTGGTCTAGGGATCTAAACCTCTTCTGCAACATCAACAGAATAGTTTGGGGGGACAGGTACATCTTGCAGAGGATATTGCTGCTATGGAACAGACTCCCCAGCCACATACAACAGTTCATCCCTGTCCACATCCAAGCACAATTCTTATCTATGGATGATAAACCGAAAATTTACTCCAGGACTGCCCCCTGTACCACTAATGGACACAGGCAGCTCCTAAATATTTCATCCAATGCATGGGTCCCCACTAATTATTTATGGTAAGATCCCAGCTATTCTCGTTATGGGTAATACATATAATTATAGACTATGGGATGATCAAGACCAATGTCTACCCAAATGGGATTGGTAAATTTCAGCACAAAAAGTGAAACTGGCTAGGCTTAAAATGAACCTACTTGGGAGTTCAAAATACTATAAGCAGGATAAAGCAGATGATTGGCTATATGGGTAGTTAAAATAAAGGATAGCAAAAGGAACTCAGCAACAGTAGTAGTTGTGAGCATTCTTGATGTAGTACTAGACAGGAAGGTATATTCAAAATGCAGTTGAAGACTTTGTACAGTTTCTACATGCACAGGATAGAAGAATCCAAAATTGTAACCCCGGGTCTTGGACCAAATCAGACTGTACAAGGTGCTGGCTTTTAAAATGGAGTTATTTTATAACATTTGACAGATCAGTCACCCATGGGAAGATGGTGTGCACATGCATGAGAATTGTACAGATTTATACATTTCTGTTCCAAATAAACTGAGTGTAAAAGTAGTTAGTGAAGGACATTGGATGGTTGGTGCATTATAAAGTGGGCTGCCTTAATTCAGTTGGATGCACTGAATATAGTGGGGAAATTCCATCCAGTTGTTTTTATGTAGAGCAATGCAGTAGTGAGTTCTGCTAGAGAGACTAGAGGCAAACTTTGCTATGATGTTGTTGTAGCACTGCTCTAGTTTTTAATCTGAGACCATCTCAGAGCACACAACTAGAAAAGCAGTGTTTTTACGCCAGGATCCAAGCCCTTCCTGCACTCCACACACCCCCTGCAAATGTAAGTAGTATCACTACTGGCTTATCCAATTCAAATACAAGACTGCACAATACCAGGGAAAGGGCATATTTCCAAAGCTAAATGCACCTGGAGGGACCTGGATTCATTGCAGAATTCCAGGACAACCCAAAAGAAAAGGGAAGTCCTCTTTTGTACATTCAGAAGTACCAGACAAAATGACTGAGGTTTGCCTGGAAACAAATTCCTACTGGGACTTGGCGTAAATTTGAAGTTACTATAAACAAGTGTAAAGCCACTTCATCTCCTTCCTTAGAGTAGCTTCATTAAAACATAACACAAATATAAGAAGGTTCATGTTGGAGACCTAGACAAACACATGTAACATTATTGCTAGCAAGAATAATCAGCTGCTACAGTCAGCAAAGTCTAAGGTATGGAGGCAAACTGGGGCCAAAGCCCAAACAACCAAGACACAGAAACTAGGGCTGGAACAAAGTGGAAGACACGGCCAACAAGTACTGCACTGTACTTAATACTAGAGAAAAAGAATCCAATTTTAGAATGAATATCTAAGGTTTTTCATAACTGCAGCCTGGTGTAATTTAGAATTCTACTGAATGCATTCCACAGCATAAATGGTAGAGAACAGAAGACAAGATTCAAGAGTATTCTGCAAAAGGGGGTGGGGTGGGCAAAGAAAGCTTAGGAAAGTTTTCTGCTTAGCAAATCAAGTGGGGCAATCTAAGCCCTTAATGCTAATGATGACTGAATTATCTTAAAGTAGCTCAGTAATCCACACATGGCACATCTCTGTGATATGGAAGCAACCAGCAAAAACCCATGCAGTCAGAGAGGGTGTGCACACACTGCAAATTAGGCATCCAGATAAGAACCTCACCAGAGAACTAAGTTCTATGAGTCACTGACTTGTAACACTAAACCGAATGCCACTGTACTTTCCACTACAGATACAACACATATGTATATAATACTTTTTAAATATATAGATGATTATTTTGTTTAATTGTGGGAATTTACAGTAGCTGGTTTCTTAGTTGACAAAACAGCTGAATGACAGTTGGGAGAGACTGTTACAATACTGAAGATGGGGAATATGCCCTTCCCCAGTATGCAATCTCACAGTTGAAATGTATTAGTAGTGGGGGGAGTGTGGAGGTAAAGGGGGCTTGCACCTCTGAAAAAACACTGTTTTACTTGCATGCTCTGAGATCACATCTCAGCTCAGAGCACGTGCATTTACATGCCAATGTTTTTATTTTTCAATTTTTCCCCCTAAAATTAGGGACATTAACATTTGGGCATTTTATTTTCAGTACTGCACTTACCATAATGTTAGATCCAGGTTGTCTGATTTTCATCCAGTTCAAGTGTATGGGTTGCCAGATCAAACCTCAGTGCTGACTTTGATGCTTCTCAGATCCAGAGCTCTGACTCCTCCTCTACTCATAATTCCCTGTACTCCACCTCAGCAGTTGAGATTGAGTTTGCCCCCTGGGTCATTTGTGTATAATCCTACAGATAGTCTTTTGATTAAGAAGATTCCAATTTGTAGGGAAAAGTAATTACAGTCTCACATGACTGTGCACAGACAGGGTAAATGTCTGCTCAACCATCTCGATGTCAAATGTGACAATATAGAAGGGGGTTGAACTGGACAAAAATCACACAACACGGATCTAATGTTGTGGCAAGTACACAACTTTCATATCTAATGTTATCCATTTTCATCCATTTCAAACATATGGGACAGAATCCCAAGCTGTCAAAACTGGGCAGTAGCAAGGAAGGACATTCCTGAAAATGTGGATCCAAAAGAAGAACGTGATCTGGATTGTACAGCCATCTTATTGTGAGACACGCATGTACATACTGCAAACCAAGTAGCCACAGCACATATGTCATCAGTGAAAAGCCCTTTAAAGAAGACTGGCGAAGTAGCAACTGCCCTAGTCGAATGAGCGGTTTATTTGATAATGGCAAAGTCTTTTTTTTTCTATCATAAGGAGACAACTGACAACCATCTTGACAAAGTAACCACTGACACTACCTTTCCTAACTTTGGTTCTGAAAATGAAATTAACAGCTGATCTTCTCTTCTGAACTGTTTTGTTCTATGTAAATAAAATAGCACATCCAACCCAATACTGAGATCTGCCATAAGGGCCAACTCCCAAACATTTTCACTGATAAATTTGCTTACATTCCACAAAGACAAAATTAACTTGAAGAGCCTTGCTGTGTATTACTTGAACTTGACAAATACCTATCTGTGCTGGAAACTAGTAAATGAAAAAAACGTAGAGACGCAACTGCGAGTAAGAACAGTGTATTTAATGAAGCACTTTTCATTTTGTGATACAAAAACAGATCTGAAGAAGTTTTTACATCACAAAATGAAAAGTGCTTCATTAAATACACTGTTCTAACTCGCAGTTCAGTCTCTACCTTTTTTCAGTTACTTGTTTGTTCGTGTTTTATCAGTGTGCTGGAAACTAGCTTTAACATTGCCCCTCCAAAAGAGCAGTCCTTGCACTCCAAGGACCACTTACTAAATTGGCCACAGTCCTTTCTCTTGACCAGCAATTTACAATGTATATACCAGTCACTTATTCTTCCTGGCTGACAGGTCTCTGCATACTTTGTACCTCTCTGCTAATTGCTTTGCATCGGCTATAAACTGACTACTCTGTTATAACTTGACCTGTGGGTTAAAGCCCCCTAACTTTCTCCTAATTTCCACCCACTCCCCTCTTCCTCTACTATTATACTTCCTACAGATTCATTTCACTTTTTGACTATTACCTAATCCTACCAAACAACCTTACTACTACCAAACAAAGAATTGTTTTTTTTCCTCTAACTCGCAGCTTCCGTTTCATTTTTTAGCACCATTCCCAACTACCTTTCTCCCTCTCATACTGTTTTGCACTATATTCATTTATAGTCACACCCCTCCCTAACAGCACCCATCTGTTCTACATTTATCTTCTACTTTTCCCAAATAAACTACACTTGTTCACATTTTAACTACATTCCCGTACTTTAGCCTTTTAAACCTCTATTCTTTACATTCCAGAGAAGATACTAGAACAACCCAACTCCCTTCACAGAAAAAGCTTCTTTCCTACCTACCCTCTATAAGCTTTCAGACTCCACCATTAAAATATCCTTCTGCCCTGCAACTTCTTTTTTCTTCTTCATCCCTACTTCCTCACTACCTGCCAACTACAACATACAGATCCATTTACTTAATCATGCTCATCTTCTATTCTTCTCCTTCTACTGGGCCTTCTCTCATCCTAACATGACTCTAAAATAGCTCTCAACATATCCCAATTCTGTCCCATCCATCTACTCATACTTCTTCCCTACGCTCTCCACATATCACACCAAACTTATTTAATGACGCCCCTCATCTTTACCCCAAATATAGACAACTCCATTTCAACTCAAACAAAAACTAAATGTAAACTACTCTCCAAAAAAAACAAGTATCAACAATTCCCCAATATACTAAAATCCTTAAAGGAGGAGACATTCACCCTAATCCTGGCCCCGCCTATCAAAACAAATATCAAGGCAATTCTCTTCACTACACAACTCTAACCCTACAATGATCAATACCTAACCCCAGTAATATAACTTTTGCTGCCATAAATGTTAGAAGCATAAGAAATAAAATTGCTGCACTACACTCTTGGATTACCCAATGTAAGCCTTATATTCTCACTGTAACTAAAACTTAACACAAACGACTGAAATCACACCTTCTGACTAAAATACCATCCGTAATGATCCTATAAACAGGAAAAGTGGTGGTACTGCTTTAATATTTCCCAACCACCACCAAATTTCCCCAAACAAACCAGTAGCAAAATTCAATTCAGCAGAGCTTCTAATTACTTTCCTGAAATTAAACAATTATAAACAAATACGCATTACTGTTCTTGGCATCCCTCTTGGTGACAATACAACTATACTGTAAGATATCCTACACTGGATATCTATAGCAATACCACAAGAAAAAAAACTACTACTAGGTGATCTGAATGTCAATTGGTTGGACAAACTCCAACTCTCCTACAGCTAATGTGAACTTATTTGGTCTCCCACAGGTAATTAATAATCCCATACATTATAGCAAGACTTCAAATTCACTATTAGACTGGATCATAGTATCAGACCCTAGCAAATATACTACCTCTGGTACGATTTCCCTCTCAGTAATCATCTCCCAACCTATACAACTAGACATCTCACACAGCCATTTAAACATGTTTATCAAACAACATGCCACCTTTCTAAGTTTAACCCAGAAAAGTCCATTACTACCCTATCATCTATTAACTGGAACTTCCTAAAAATTCTCCCCTTAGATGATGTGTAAATTAATTCAATACAACTTTCCTGAACCGCTTTGCACCTCCTAGAAGGAAGAGACTAAAAACAAATAATGTAATGTGGCTATCTAAAAAGAAAAGAATGCTAATGCAGGTTAGAGAAAAAAAAATAGTAAACACAACCCTAAAAAATCTGGACAGCAATTAAAGTAATCTTGCATCCCAACCATAAATTTAACCCTACCTCCTCTCCCAATAACTCATCATTTGAAACCATAATACAATTCAACTCTTATTTCATAGATAGTACAGCATTTGTAATCAAGGATTCTCCAACATTTAATCCTAACCCTGCCCAGCAGCCACATATCACCACATCCACTTTCATCTTCAAACCTGTAACAACATCCTATATAAAACTACTCAAACAAAAGCACTCTCTACTTCAGCTGATGACCTTCCAAGCGAGCACCTTAAAAAAACAGCTGATAGCAGCCTACCCTATCTCAATTGGTCATTAGGTCAATCAAGAAATCCCACATTCTCACTCTGCAGAAAAAGTCAGATCATCACTCTGCACAAAGGAGGAAATTAAACAGACATTAGTAACTTTAGACCTACAGCAATCTTATCCACCCTCTCTAAAATACTTGAGAAATGTACTAAAAAATACAAGTTATGTACTTACCATAATGTTCCATCTGTGTTCTCCATTTTCATTCTTCCTCAACTAATGGGATCAGATCTGATCCTCGGATCAGACTCAGCTGTTATACTAGCTTGTGGCCTCGAACAAACTCCCAAGCTCCTTCCCTACCCATAATACACCACCTCTAACATCCCTCAGAACTTGTTTGCAGCTTGACAGGAAGACTATAAAAGAATTGCCATAACTGGAGTTCAACACAAAGGACACAGGTGTCCTGAAAAGTCTCATTCCTTCAGAAGTCAGTTATGAAAAATGAAAAGGGATGGTTGGTTGGGAGTTGAGGAAGAATGAAAATGGACAACACAGATGGAACGTTATGGTAAGTACATAACTTCTTTATCTGATGTTGTCAATTTTTTAACTAATGGGACTGACTCCTCAGCTATCTAAATTCCTAGGTGTATTCTAAGGAAGGATATTCCTGAGTATGGTTGAGCCAAAGGGAGCTCTTCCCCTCAAGATTAGATTTATATTGTAATGAGTGATAAAGGTATGTGGATTTGACCAGGTTGCAGTGGCACATACATCATCCATAGAGGCTCTAGAATAGAATACAGCAGAAGTTGCCATAGACCTGGTGAATCAGGCTTTAAAGGTTTTGATAAGGATAGATTTGACAAATGAACCACAATCCGTCAATCATCTAGCTAGAGTTACCTTTGTAACTGATTCACCCAATGTAGCATGTGCAAAGGAAATGAATAGCTGCCTTTCTAATTTCTTTTATTCTGGTTATGTAGAAACGTAACTGTCTATGAACATCCAGTAAGTGCAGCATATATTCCCCTTTATTTGTAAATTTTGGGAAGAATACTGACAAGTTAATGGATTGGTTAATGTTGGATTCTGACACTCCACCTTAGGCAGGAAGGAAGCATTGGTACATAATGTGACCCTATCCTTATGAAAAATCAAATATGGAAGCTTAGAAGTTAATGCCTGAAGTTCTGACATTCTTCTAGCAGATGTAATTGCCACTACAAAGATAATTTTCCAGAACAAAAATTTTAAGATCACATTTAGCTGCAGGTTCAAAGAGAGAATGTATCAAGACTTGCTGTACCAAATTGAAGTTCCATGGTGGTATGGGGTTTTTATAAGGGAGTCTTACCAGAGGAGTACTTTTAAAAAAGGCTTTGCACAGTTTAGAGGATGCCAGGGAAGAATTCTGAAACACCACATGAAAGTTAGATATTGCTGCAAGTTGAACATTAGCGAGGGTGCTAGTTCATCAACTATTAAACTCGCAAAAAATTCAAAACAAAATGAATTGGAGCTGAGAAGGGGCTCATTCTGCTCTGCCCAATAAATCAACCTTCTCCATTTACTTGGAGTCAGAGGATAAGCATACAGAAGACCGGGGCTCATTCATAGAGTACAGCAACCCTTAGTGATTCACCCGGTGGGGGGGATCAGGGCAAAGAAGCTGCTCCTCTTGTTGTTTAGGCGAGATGCAAAAATACTGCAGTAAGGCTGACCTCACAGACTGAAAATCACTTCTATCACCTTGTTGTTGAGACCACTCGAGGTAGTAAGATGGGCCTGCTCAGTTTGTTATCACATTGGATTTCCTGGGAATATGCATTGCTATTAGAAAGCGGTTGGAAGATACCGCCCATTGCCACACTCTAAAGGCTTCTCAAAACAGGGGAGAAGATTTGGTTCCCCATTGCTTGTTGATATACCAAAGTACTGATATGTCTGGATTGCAGTTGAACCGATAGGGAGAGAGTCCTAGAATGCCTGCAATGCTAAGAGCACTGTTCTCATCTCCAGACAGTTCTTTAATCAGATCCCTTTGTAGCCTTGTAAAATGTGCCAGACAGTTCAGTGATCTGAGTGCAAATGTTGCTGAAACATAAACATGCTTCCCAAATCTATCACCCTAGAATCTCTATTAGGAAGATGGACATTGGAACTCTGTTCCACGACTTCTTTTTTTGTAGGAGTTGCCATGACCATAGCATTTACTGGAACCTCATTACTCCAATATTCCCTGCCAATTGCTGGAGCCAAAATCCGGTCTGGTCTCTTGGAAACTGGCTCAATCGTATCATGTTCCTTCCACGCCCCCCTAGAAATCAAATCAATAAGGTCATCAGTAAGTGGAGTAACCCTGGAGGTATACAGGCCAGTAATAAATGCTTCCAAAAGTCACCCTTATGCTTAAGGATCTCTAGAGTATCTCCAAATGAGATGTCATCAGGTGGTGATTTTGAGGACCCTCTCCATCGAAATCAGTATCCTTAGTGACCGACTGTTGAGGAGAGTCCAAGTACATCCTCTTGCATTTTCTCTTCCTGGGGACTTCTTTGATGTGGTGGGCCTGTGAAACATCAGAAGAGATGACAATACCCTGCTTGGTAGACTGCAAGCTTTGGGATGACTGTCCCTGTGGTGTAGAATGTTGAGGATCATGGTGCAAATTCATCTGAGAAGTACAGGGTAGATCTAAAGGGGAAGGACCAGTCTGACCTGCCAGAGTAGAGAACACTCTCTTCACAACCTCAAAGGCAGTTCGCTCCATTGTCTTCCTTCTCCCTGGAGCAGAGAAAGCGAGCTTCTGGCTCATCACCTTCCTCCATCCTAAGAGCAATTAACCCAGGGTACAAGTCTTGGCTGAGTTATCTAATGCCGATGCTCCAAGAGGAAGAGATGGCTTCAAAAACCTCAGAGTCAACCCCATCCTCTCAGATCCGACCGGGAAGCTTCGGCTCCAAGAGTCATCTGGCTCAGCGGTTGCCGGAGCTGGTGCACTCAGAGTAATAGTCGGATCCGAAGAACATTTTCTCTTCAGGTCCAAACTAGATGGACCCATAATGCTCAAATGCATGGATTCTAAAAACCACAGGTGCGATTAGAGAAGCAGCTGTCATTGGTGGAGTGGTACAAGGGCAGACTTCATGTCCCAAAAGGGAAGGAACTGTGAGAACTCCTATCGGAATCTGCTCCATGAAGAATTTCCTCATCTTCCTCTTTACATCTGCTTCTGTGAGACTCCTGGAGGATTGAGAAGATACCAGGGACGGCGACTTTTAGTATCTCTCTAAAAAAAAAAAAGAGAGAGAGGATCCAGATTGAATCTCTTGCCACGGACAACCTATTCACCCAGATTCAAGGATGTAGGATCGGAAATATATTTGGTCGGATCATAGGGTGTAGGGATCTGAAATATGCCTAGATGGATCAGATGGTCGGACCGCAAGTAGCTTTGGATCCAGTTTTTTTTTTCTTTTTTCTAGGTTCAGAAGTAGTAGAGGCTGGAGAATTCAAGGGTCTAGACCTTTTTGAAGGATCTTTAGAATAATGTTTGGGGGATTAAACCCCAGAAATGGCTTCAAAAAAGGAGGTTAACAAACCCTTTAAAATCAACTTGTTCCTCCTATCAGCAAGTTGTGGAGGTTGAACCCATGACAGGTAGTACAATCTTGATTTAGATGATCTGCACCCAAACAATACACAAAGAATGTGGGCATCAGAATAAGGCATCTTATGCCCATACGTTTCACACTTCTTAAATCCTTTTCAGACATTAAGGAAAATGTATGTACAGAAGAATAGACAGGTAAAGTAAACTTTTTTGTTTAATTAAAAAGAAAGGAAGGAAGGTTAACTACCAACTATGGTAGTGAACAGCTATGAAAAACTTGTAGAGAAAAAAGGGGATAGGCCTACCAACAATGGTAGGGAAGGTTACACTTGAAAGTGTATAGAAAGAAAAGGACGTAGTGGCTTAAAAATGGAATGCACTATTAAAGAGTAAATACATAGTAAAAATAAAGATTTTTGAGAAGAAAAACACTGAAGAATTACTTATATTCTAATGAAAAAGCTGAGAGGTGAAAGTGGCAAAGGGATGTTAGAGGTGGTGCATTATGGGTATGGAAGGAGATCCAGAGTTTGTTGGAGGACATGAGCTAGTATAACAGCCAAGTCGGATCAGAAGACTGGATCTGATCCCATTAGTTGAGGAATGAATGAAAATCAATATCAGATCAATTGCTAAATTACTTACTGGAGAAAGAACTCCTATCCCCCATACAAAATGGCTTCCACCCCTCCCACAGTATTAATATTGCACTTCTAACCTACATAGATACTGTCAAAGCTAGACATAATGACAAACTAGTCTCCTCCTTATTTCTAAAGTTGTTTAAAGCCTTCAACACAGTCACAACAAACTTCTACTTTGAGTGCCCTCATTAGGTCTCTCTCAGCTCACCCTTCTATGGTGAAAAAGTGACCAATCCAATAGATATCAGTCATTAAAATGGCATTCCACACTGTCTCCATACCTCCCAGTCGCCACTAATGTACTAAAAGGCTTTATCTTTTGTACCCTTCTCTTTAACATTCTCACCAATACCCTCCACACATCCACATAACAGGTCTAACAGTATACAGGTGACACCATGGCACACCTACAAAAAATTATTCAGGAAGCTTTACTAAAGACTGAAACATGACTTTGTAACTTACAACTCATGATACAAAAAAAAAAACAAAGAGCAAACTACTTTTTTCTCCCCAAAAAACCCTCCCATGGAGAAAAAAAAAACAATTTAACGTCCTCTCTTTTGAAAATAAAACCACTGAAGTCACTTCTCATAGCAAATTATTAGGGATGATAAACTTAAATTTTAATTACATATACAAAATTGCATAAGATAAACTCATCAAAAACTGTAATACTTTCCAGAGCCAAAAACTCTTTCACAGACTCAACTAAAGCTCACACTTGCCATTACTTTCCTCCTCCACACTCTTTTTTATGGCGCTGCCATCCTTACTAACCTTCAGGCACCACAAGTATCAAAACTTGACCAATGCTATAACAAAGTTGCTAAATTTGAAGCAACTGCCCCTTTCAGAACCCACCACTATACAACACTAAAAAGCCAAAATTGATTACAACTATCCCATTAAGTAACATACACAGCTTTGTACCACCTGAAAACATTATCTAAACTTCATCTGCTTGTCCAGCACTAAACATTCTATACAACCATGTTCCCAGTCTGTCATTATGATCAAGTCACCAAAAACTATCTGTCCACAAACCTAACAAATCTGATGGGGATTGTCTGTACTTGTACCATGTTGCCAAGGCCTGGAAATTTTTCTATCCATCAGGTCAGTACCCATCCTCACACCCATCAAAACCATTCTGAAACCCTTCCTAGCAAAAAGCTAGCTCTGCTCTTGTTCAATACTAGGATAAACTATATCCCTAAATGTGAACAAATACCTATTCATACCTTACATCTCAAAACTCTCACTTCTTCACTAACTCATTTCTATCAATTTCTATCCTCTGGCTTTGTCTCTAAATATACCACAAGCTTGTTTTTCTGTCACTTCGTATAGCAATTCCTGTTTGTATTATACTAACTTACCTTTAATTTCTCTATAAACCCACTAATATTTCTCTAATTATCATCATATAATTTGTATGTATTCTTAACCAATGTTTTCATATTATGTCCAATTTGATATAATTAAACTGTAAATGTTTTTGTACTTTTAAAGACTGTGAAATTGTTCTTAATGTTTTGTAATATTTTGGAGCTTTCCTCCATGGGCCTCAGCTGAAAAAATAAGCTCCTATCCAGTCTGATATTCCCAGTAATCAAACGCAATAAATAAAATCTGAGTTGCCTGTGGACATCTAACATATGCAGCATGCATACCCTTTATTCAGATAGCTAGGGAAGAAGTCTGGCAAGTTTATAGACTGGTTAAGATTTACTTCCAATTCTACCTTTTGGATAAAGGATGCAGTGGTTCTAAGAGTGACTCTATCCTTGTGGAAATCTAAGTAATGAGGCATACATGCGAGCGTCTAACTTCAAAATTCATCTAGCTGACAACTGCTACAAAGAAAATTGATTTCCAAATTAGAAACTTCAAATCTGTTTTGGCTGTGGCCTCAAAAAGAAAACAGGTCAAAGCTTGCAGCATAACGGTAATGTCCCATGGAGGAACTAGATCTCTGACAGGGGTCTTAAGAAAAAAAAAGTTACCTTTTTTTTTTTTAAATCATTTCTCCAAGTTTTTTGGGTTTCAAATACCATGACGGGAATGGACCCCATTCCTAAGAAAGTACAATTAAAGATCATGAAATTAGTATTGTTTCAATCTTTGATGTCAGCCAGAAGTGCTCTTTGCAGCACCCGCAATGTGCACAGTAATGACGCCTCCTGCAATTCGTACAGGGTTACATGTATTGGTAACATATCTAAATATGACTGCAGTTTCTTTTTTTATAAGACCCATTGCTCATACTACTATTGGAACTGTCTGGTATTTTTTTCCACATTACTCTCGTTTCTGCCTGCAAAACATGATATTTTATGACTTTGTGTGCCTCTGTATGCAAGACACTGTATGTAGTCACTGGGTGTGGCGATTTCAATGATCAATGCTACTTTGGTCTTCTTTTCATGGACCACTATATCCGGTTTTCTAGCATCTATCTTTTGAACTGTTGGTAATGGGTGATCCCATGTGATGTAGACTTCATAATTTTCTATGATGCTTTGTGGCTCATGTTTTCAGTGTTTGTCAGCCACTTCAATACCATAATGTTTGCACAATCCCCAGTGCAAAAGTCTTACCACATTATTATGCCTTTCAGTATACAGTCCTTCTGTCATTAGTATGTCACAACCAGCAATGAGGTTTGCAACTGTTTCCAATTCTGTTTTACAAAACCTAAATTTGTCTGTTTTTCCTACATGTTCAATGGACTTTGTAAACCAACGTATACTTAACCCACTAGCTTGGGCTGTCAATATTAACCCCTTCAAAAAGGCCTCAGCAACCTTCAATGAAGCCATGAGAGTGGCCTTTTGCCCCACATGAAAATTTGAAATAGCCGCCATTTAAACTTTCAGAGTGGAATAACTGGATCCTTTATCAAACAGCTCAGATAAAAATTCTAGTATGGATGGAATACAGGCTGAAAAGAGGTTCAGCCATTTAAAAAGGGCCCAAATAAAACATCTCCTCCATTTACTCATATGTTTTTCTAGTGGTCAGTTTTTGTGAATCAGCAATAATACTAACCACTACAGGGGACAGACTGGCATTTCTGGCTACATTTAGAACTGAAGGTACCATGCGGTCAGTTTCATGGACTTCTGATGCAGAGGAGACAGTCTAAATGGGTGAGTTAACAGGTCTGGATAGTGACCCAACATCTATGGAGGATGTACTAGAAAAGGCCAGAGGTAGGGAAACCATATCTGTCAGAACCAAAAGGGTCAATGAGGATTACTCTGGCCTTGCACCGTTTGGTTTTCTGTATGAATTTGCTCATTGGGGCAAAGGTGGAGAGGCATAAAGGAGACCTGTGGGCCAGTTGTGGACTACAGCATCCCTCTGTGACTGACCCACTGGAGGGATCAGGGCGAAGTACCTGATGCATTTGTTGTGATACAAGGCAGAGAGATCACAGCAAGGTTGGCCTTGACAACTGAACATTAAATCTGCCACTGTTGGATTCGGGTACCACTAGCGAGGCATCAGGAAAGATCTGCTCAGTTTGTCAGAAAACTACTGGTTGACCCGGTGATGTGAATTGCTTTTAGAAAGCGGTCTGAAGACATCAGCCATTGCCAAACTCTCATGGTCTCTCAATACAGGGGATAGGAATGAGCTCCCTACCATTTATTTATGTACCATAACACTGCCATGTTGTCCATTTATATGGAAATTACATCCCTGGGGAGGAAGTTCTGGAATGACTGCAACTCTACGAGCACTACCCTCAACTCCAAGACATTGATGTGAAGACTGGCCTCTAGGGATGCCTGAGTACCTTGGAATGTTCTCCCTTCAAAATGCACCCCACCCTAGAAGAGACATCCATGATTACTACTCCTTTTGGTGCTACTGACATTCCACTTCTATGTGAGCAGCACCCAAGCAATGTACACAGAGAGTGGATCTTAAGGTAGGAGTATACGTCTACACTCTGAACATTTTTTTGAAGTCTGAAGATTCAGCTATTTTAGAATCCTGGCTAGGCAATGTATCAGATCCAGAAGAAAAAAATTACAAGTTATCAGCACATGTACATGTGTTAACTTGGCTATGGGAAAAGGGGGAAATACATACTAGAAATAATACCTAAAGCTAACTATCCCTAAAACTATACTGACAGAAACTATACCTATGAAAGATTATCTATTATACATAAATCTGAAAAGCTACATTCTTCTCTTTTTTAAACACTAGAAATAAGAAGTCTAAATAGATATTTGAAATAGAGAGAAAACGTTCTTGGTAGGAAGAAGTCAAAGCAAAATTAAAGAATAAGAGGGTTTTTTTTTTGACATCTTTTCTGACACCTCTGATTGTTTCAAGTGGCAAACAAGAGCTAAGCTGCTAAGGTGGAGTACAGGGAATTATGTGTAAAGGTGAAGTCAGAGTTCTGGATCCGAGGAAGCTTCAGATTCAGTGCCAAGATCGGATCATGTCAGATCAGGCAACCCATATTTTTGAAACAAAAGAAAATAGACAGCATTGGATACTACATCACACATACACCTAACAGATACATGTGTGTGTATATGTGTATTTTTTTTTTAATTATAAAAATATGTAAACACATCTGATGGACTGATGGACTGCTTGACTTCTTCAGTCTCACTTAGGGAGATTAATGGAGAGGTCAATACAACTGCACTGCATTTGTAATTTTGTTCACCACCTGGGAGGACTTGAAAATCTTTTACTGAATTATGTTACCAAGTTTGCAATCACCAGCATATCTGGTTATCCATAGCGGTCAGGGGTTGTCTCAGTGACTCAAAAGGTAACACATGCCTTTGATTACAGAAGATGGCTCTTTTCCCACACTAGGTGCCTGGATTGGTTTTCTATTAATGTCACTGTAGTATAAAACTAGTATAGAAGAGACAGGCTGCTGCACGTTTGAGATCCTTTGGATGAGATGTTAAGCTGAGATCCCGTATGCCTAAACTGGTAGTAGTTCAGGTGGATGCAAAAGAAAGAGCAGCGGGAGTTCATTGTATAATCTCACATTTCATACATAATTCAAACACATCAAATTACACAAGTCGAACTAATCAAACATCCACATACGTGGTTTGAACATCATTTACAATGTACCTTTGCCCCTCACTTTAGCCAACTCTCTCTATATCACTTTGTTTTTCTCATAGTTCATCCACCATCCTTCTGCTATTCAATGATTTGTTATGGTCTTGAATATTTCCTTTTGGTGAACACACATTTTCAATAATTTTTTTTTTAATTATTAAGCTTCTGCTGGAACATGGCTTCAAATTTCTACCCCCTTTCCAAACAAAGTGGACCTTCCCCCCACTTTTTTCTTTATATAAGGAAAACTACTTAAGACAATTAGGAGCAATTGGAATATTAATACCAAATTAATCTGTAGTGATGCATATGCCGGAACAAGTCTATCTTTCCAATCTTTTCTAACCTCATCTGATTGAGTCTCAAAGTTATCATGCTGCATTTTATATGCCCTACTAATGGATCCCTTTTTAGCAGCAGCTTCTGTTCTAGACCAGACTAAAAACTCACCCAGAGCTAGTCTGCCATACCCGCTTCTGTTTTGCTTTTACTCTGATAATAGCCACTGGTAGAGAACAGACTTGCAAACCACAAATCTGCTCTTCCAGAATACACATTTACATATAGGACAATAAAAGCACTGTTATATATTTGAGACCAAAAAACATAAGTCTTCATATTATAAATTTTAATAAATCTATAATTTCTTGTGAAGCATTCACATATTTTGTTCACATACTGTGTTGCACTTCATTTATTTCTCAGAAGTTCTTGGTTCTTTTCCTCTACTAATACCTTATACTTCTGTTTTCTTAGTAGAACTTAAATTTTCTAAATCTCACATAAAAAAGGTTTTGAAGAATATTGGAACTGGATTGATATTTGATAACTCCAGTGCCCTTTAGTTTCTCAAGTCTTCCCTTTATTTCCCCTTGTACATAAACTTAATACATCTAACTATACATTTTCTCCCTTCTTTGCATCCAAATCTGACCTTTAGTAATACATTCAACAAACTCTCAACTGCTCACTACTTTATGATGCAAGAACCATATATGTTAAACCAACCACCACAATCTGGGTTCCCCAGCAATTTTTAAAAAATGTTGATATTTTGCCAATTTCTTCTATGTCTGCAGCAATTATCTCAGCTATCTTACCTTGCAATTTTCAAAGATTCCACTCTCTATTTACAAAATATCTTACTTTATGTGACTGTCAATTTTCTACTTCCTTCAGAATTTTGCTTGTGATAAATACCCCCCTCTCTCTTAGTCATTAAATTGTATGCATATTTATTTTATT
This sequence comes from Protopterus annectens, assembly GCF_019279795.1. Taxonomy (NCBI): domain Eukaryota; kingdom Metazoa; phylum Chordata; order Ceratodontiformes; family Protopteridae; genus Protopterus; species Protopterus annectens. Next base: position 1,351,088,778 of record NC_056737.1, read on the forward strand.
ACAATGTTTTGGGTGGCACAGTGATGCAGCGGTTAGCACTGTCACCTCACAACAAGAGGTTCTCTTGTTTGATTCTCAGCTGGTGTGCCTTCTGTGCAGAGTCTGCATGTCCTCCTTGTGTTCACGTAGGTTTCCTCCGGATGCTCTAGTTTCCTCCCATATTCCAAAGACGTGTCTGGAGCATTTCTCTACAGGCCTCCACTGAAAATGAGCTCTATCCCAGTCAGACTTTCCTGGTAAATAAATGTTAAATAAAGTCAGCTTCTTTTCTTCCCTTAAGCCATTCTTGTAGCTTTTCATTTTTTATTGAAAACTTTCCTTTCTTGCTTAACATAATCCCAATTTACATCACCACCAAACAATGCAGCTCTTCTATTTGTTCTAGGAGTTGCTTCTCGTTTTCTGATTTTCTTCATTTTCCCTCATTTTATTTTTATAGGATTCCCACCAAGTCCCACAATCTTTATAATATTCTCTCACAGATAAAGGGTTTAATCCTAGTCTTGCAAAATGATCTTTAAAATATTTGTTTTCAATAAATTCCACAGTCATAGTGCCAAGTTATTTTGCCAATATACCATTTGCACATGTTTTCCACTTTCAGAAGCATAGTTCTATGATTAGAAAAAACAGCTACTTTGCTATATCCAATCATTTTCTCTAATTCAGATCTGCAAAGTACAATTTTTGTAGCTGATGTACCTCTTCTGTACGTATAACTATCTCTTTCTAATCTCTTTTCTATTATATAAGCAGCACTCCTCCACTTCCTCCTCCTGGTCTACCTGCATCACATTTGCAATTCACTGTACTTACTTTTACAGTATTTATCAAAGCCTATGTTTTAATTCATGAAACATTTCCATTTGCTCCTTACCAGAGGTATATGCATAAATATTACATAATCAAACATAACTATCAAGAAAACAATCCCACAGCAAACAAAATAAAAAAAATCACATAGCTACATCCCACCTGGGCAAATTACTGTACATTCTTTAGCCATTAGTTTAATATCCTTAACATTTTCAGGGTGATCATTTTAATGAATATTAGCTCCAATAGATGAAATTACTAACATCACAAAATTTCAAATGTCCTTTTTCAACTCAAAATGTCATATCCTCAAAATATAAAAAGTCAGCTTTCTTAACCAATACAGACCTCTTAACACAGAGTTATTTATATTGTTCACATTTACTGCTACCATAACTCAAATGTATTTTAACGTTTGGACTTGATTCTATGTTTACCCAATAAGCACTTCACAATCTTCAAAACCATTTTTCTCTTCTGTGACATTTAGCTTTGTGTCAGAATACAAAGTAGCATATTTTTTTTTTCAAATTGTCATATTTGTGAAGTCACACATTACCATTTGTATCTAATCATTCTCTTTAGAATTTTCTCCACTAACACTGTCATAAAAATATATCTATCTGACTGTTCTCTATGGATTTTTTAATTCCTGAATAAGTAACATACATGGCAGATGACACACTGCATTAATTTCCACAGGCAATTCCATAAAAACAAGATAGTCACCCAATTAAAAAAAATCCATATTTTTTTCCTAAATCATTTTGCCCTCACTGCCTCTCATCCATCATTTTTTCAGTCAAATTACCATTCTGTTCTGCACAATAGGGTGAGGATCAGACAACAGAATACATCGTTCAGGCAGCCATTAGAAGTGGTTTAAGATCTTTGTACATTAAGTCTCTAACCCCACTGTACATTTCCCATACCACTGTATGGTTTAAACTATAATGGGTGTGTTTGTGAGTATGACACTCTTCAGTAGGTGATGTAAGTTACTGCCCTACCCTCTTGAAGCCAGTAATCCAATAAATTCTCTGAACCCCAGTGAGGTTCTATTGCAGGATCATGTACCCACACATGCACTCTGTCCCCGCAGCACATCACTTGTCGATTCCCATGCTAACTCTAACAGGAGAGCCCAAGGAACTATTCCAGCTCCAGTCAACTGGGTCGTCAATACTTTATTCCACTACTCCAAAAGAGTTTGCTACAAATATATTTTTTCTGCTGTATACAATGTCACAGAATTCCAGAATCCAAGTCTAATTCCCAGTCTAGTTTAATAACATTTCTGTTAAGTCAACAGACCTAAACTGAATAAACAAAGTTTTTTGTTCTCTCCAAAAGAATAGTCAAAGACTTTCCATGGACTACTACCACACACAGCATTCATCACAGAAAGTACAGCCTCATTCTATAAGACTACATCAACAATGTTTTTACTTCCAGGTGAATGAATTATCACCCTTAATTGTTCCAAAAGAAGTCTGTCAGATAACATACCCCCTCAAAAAATGAACTTTAAAACATTTCTTCAAAGTTGCATCACCTCTCTTTAACCTCTTTGCCTGCTGCACAAAACCTCTATTTTGCTGTTTACTTCAATTTTGATTCTGCAAGTTGTCTCACTGAATACACACTAATGACAGTTCCTTCTGTATCTCCAGCTATAAAGGTGCAGATTGACTTTTTGTCTGCCCCTTACTGGTCCACATTCTGATTCTCTTTGCTTCATTTGTTACACAATGATTAATCTGCCATGTCATCTTCCACGACCCTTTTCAACTGTGCATCGTAAAGCCCTCCTGGCTGCAACACTACTATATTTCTTCTGAAACGGTCAGGATTCCCCTGATTTTCTAAAGTCACTATTTCATGGTGGATTAACTCCGTCTCCATTTTGTTCTCCAAACAGTCGCCTCAATTTCTCTCCTACAGGGCTACAAAGTGCCCTTTACAGAAAAGATAAGGGAATTTCGCTAGTGTTCCTGCCAAACAAAACAAACTGGCACTAACCCAGTCAAAAAATGTATGTGAATAAATAAAATAAGTTTTCCAATTTTTAAGAACAGTCTAAAAAGCAATACAGTACAATATAAACAGATTAGACTTTTTCCTAAAAAGCTGACATCGTAGAAGCCCTCTACATATCAGCAGTTAATTCTCAGTATTTACAAACCTAACTATCATGGAAAGGGAGAGGAGATATTTTTAACTTTGAGATTACATTTTAAATTACAATCTTTTATTTTGGCAAGTTTGCTTCAATTACATGCCCTAGCTAAAAGGAGAGAAAAAAATCAAGTATATGCAGATAATCAATTTACGTTTTAACTTAAACTTTTCTTATTAAGTGTAGCAGCTTGCTGGTGTGGACTGTAAACAGTAAAACAAAAGATACTAAAGCAAAGTTTGAGAAATGGGTGCTACAAAATGAAGAGGAGGAACAATAAGTTGACAGTCATAAGTTACAATTCTCTGTTCTTGCCCAGGATTGTAGTATGAATGACTCAGGAAAGCTAACTTTGGAAATAAAATCAGTTTCAGTGACCTTTGCACAGCAAAGAAGAGAACAAGAGAATTAAAATATATTACATTGGTTAGTCACAGCATTCTGGCATTGAAAGTGATTGCATACTTGTCTAGAGTCCAGAATGCAGAACACAAACATTAGACCCAAATCAGAGCAAAATTCCTAGATAAGGTGTTAAATTTACAGCTAAAATATTGAATGCCATTGGCATGAGGTCTTTATGTAAACTATTTGCTGTTTTAAGTGTATTTTAACACTTTTAGTGAAATCACAGATGCATCTTTTGAGTAGAAGTGACTCACAGATGGAAGGGGGGGGTCAACTTTAGAGCTGTATCTGAGTCTGGTTGCTCAAATCAAAGTCTCTCTTCTCCAGTCAGATTTCCAAATCACATTTCCTTCACTCAGTAATACTGTACTTTTTGAAAGGGTATGTTTTCTTTAACACCATTCACTCCTCACTGCCTACTTACGTGAATACTTTTGTTTTATTTAGTATTGCTGTATTTATTAAACTGCAAATATTTGGGAAGGTCCATGAAAGGTAAACAATACAACACTGAAGTGGAATTACTGTTCACTTATAGACAAGTTAGACAAATTAATAGTAATTTTAACAGTCAGAAACCATTTTTAAGGCAATATATGTGATGATGAGCAGTCATCTACCCGTAAGTTTACTTTACAAAAAATGTTTTCAGCAGATTTAAAACTATACCAGCACACTACTTTATTTTCACAGGTAAGCGTATTTATTTTGCTCCTTTTGATTGATATGCACACTGCACTCATTCGTTCCCATTTTTAGAAAAAGCCCAAAATGACAACAAAATGTATGCAATATAAAGAAATAACAAGGACAGCAATCATAGAAGACAGCATATTTACCAGTAGACATTTACCAATCATATTAATAATGTAGGCATAATTATGTATAAGACTGTGTGTACATCAAAAAGTGCAAGAAGGTTCAGAGGAAGAGAAGAATTTTCTTTCCTGAAGCGCTTTTAACACAAACCAGAAGCAGCCAAGTTAGGATACACTCATGTAATAAGATGACATGCACAGTTTAAGTTCATAGGTAGGTACTAGACTATTGGCCATAGGGCCTATATAAGCCTAGCCAAAAGGTACCCTGGCTTTCGCCACCCAAGAAAATTATTTTCCTGTGCCACTGTCAAGCAGAGCCACAGAAGTGATCCCCGGGGTGAATTTCTTATCGCCCATCCAATCATCAAGATTTTTCTTCAAGAGTGCTAATGAGGAGCTTTGTTTGATACAGATAGGTAGTTTGTTCCAGAGTATGGGAAGGCTCTGGGGCAGGAATCTATCCCTCCAGCATGTTCTGTTTATTGTGTTGACAAGGTTTAGGTCCCTAGCGCGTGTAGCTCTGAGGGATTGGGATTTATTTAAGTGGAGCATGTCCAAAAGCTCTGGGTTTGACATAGCTGTGTGTGTTAGACAGAGATCGCCTCTGAGTAGGCGATATGCGACAGAGTAAAGCCGCTGTTTTTTGAGACGGTCTGCGTACAGCATCTGGTTGAGGCCAGTAATCCTCTTTGTGAGGTATTTCTGCGGCCTTTCCAGTTGTTGTAGATGTCTTGTGAGGTACATAACAAAAAGGGCATTGTACTCTAAAATGGGTCTAATGAGTGACGAGTATAGGGGAACAATGACCTCTTTGCCTGGATGAGACACCTTTTGTGATGAGGTGTGCCATGTACAAGGATTTCCTGACTACTGTGGCGATGTGATCGTCAATGGAGAGACTACTGTCCACCTGTGTGCCAAGGTCCCTTATCACACTTTCGGTATTAAGTAGACTACCGCCAATGTGGTAGTTCATGGGTACAGAGTTTTAACCAAAAGGGATGACAATGCACTTTTTGGCATTGAGCTTGCGGCCATGGCTTGGACACCAGGCATCTGTCTCAGTGAGGCCCTTTTGTAAGATGTCCACATCTTTTGGAGTTTTGATTATAGCTCCTAGTTTGCAGTCATCTGCAAACTTCGTTAGCCAAAGACCTTCTGTGTTAGCTTGTACTTCAGAGAAGTAGATACAAAACAGGAGAGGACCCAGGACTGAACCCTGTGGTGTTCCACTTGTCACTGGTCTGAAGTTGGATTTAGAGTCTGCTACTTTCACAGTGTGGGTTCTGTCAGTGTGCCAGTTGGCAACCCATCTTGTGACATAGGGATTTATACCTAGTTTAGTGAGTTTATCTATAATTCCAGAGTGGGGGATGGTGTCGAAAGCCTTGGCGAGATCTAGATAGGCTGTGTGAACCACCTTACCCTCATCGACGGCTTTGGTGACCGCTTCAAAGAAGTCGATCAGGTTTAGGAGACATGATCTGCCTTTTACAAACCCGAACTGGGTGGGGTCCAGAGTTTGGAGATTACCAATGTCATTGTTTATAAGTTCCATGATGATACATTCCATAGCCTTGCAGACCAGGCTCGTCAGGCTAATGGGGCAGTAGTTTCCGGGGTCCGTGGTGGCTCCCCCTTTGTGGAGTGGGATAACCGTCGCTGTGCTCCATTCAGTGGGCACATAGCCTGAGGTGAGGCTATGACTGAACATGGTACTTAGGTGGGGTGCCAGTTCGTTCTGTAGTTCATGTAGAATGCAGCCTAAGATGTTGTCAGATCCCATGGATGCTGTGTTCTTGGCTTTGGAGAGTGTTTTTTTTACCTGTGCAGCCGTGATTACAGGAACTTTGCATTCTTCCAGTATAGAGATGCGCCCTCTAGGGGATGAGAGGGGGGTAAAGTTAGCACTGAACCTATCTGCCAGGATGTTGGCAATAGCTGATTATGTATATTTAGTGCCATTGTGCTGTAACTCACAGCAGATCTGAGTGTTGCCATTAAGATTCTTAACATAGCTATAGAATGCTTTGTGGTTGTCTTTAGAGTCGGTGGCGATTTTGTTCTAGCCAAGGTTGACCAGGGAGTTCCTCCAATAATGGGATTTTACTCTTTTTTGCAACAGTTTCTTTCTTCTGTTGTAGAGTTTATTTATGGCAGGGGACCACCAGATTGGCTTCCTTTTTTGGAGGATAGCATCTTGGTTCAGTTAGGGATTGCACGATCCATGCACTCGTGTAAGTGTTTATAAAGTGCATTTGTGTAGGATTCAGCAGTCATACCTCTATTGTTCGTCAGCATGGGTGTTGTGAAGTTTGCCACTTCTGTCTTTAGAAGCGTGAAGTTGGCTTTGGAGAAATGTTTTACAGTGGTTTCCCTAATGGGAGTTGGGGGAAGGATGTGGTCGTCTAGGGTGATTAGCTTGTGGTCAGATCTGACCAACAAGGAATTGACCTCTGGTGTGGAGCACTGGTTGCCCATGTTGGTAATAACCAGGTGTAGGATATTGCTGCCCCTGGATGGGGTGTGGATAAGTTGATCCAAGGCATTGGAATTTATGAATTCCAGAAAACGTTGAGCAAAAGAGTTGGTACATGAGTAGTTTACCCAGTTAATGGTGGGGTAGTTGAAATCGCCCATTATTAGGGTGTTAGTTTGTACCCTACTATTTTCCAGTGTATCAAGAAATGAGGAGTGGGAATCCTTGGGCATGGTGGGGGATCTGTAGCAAGCTACAATTTGGATTCCAGTCTTGCCCAGAGTTAGTTGCACTTGGATAATCTCGGATGGGTTATGCTGAGCAACTACCCTGGAGGTGTGGATATCCTTAATGAATATGGACACGCCTCCACCTTTAGTGCTTCGGTCCAGGTCAGGTGGCCGAAAGGTGTGGTATGAATTATAGCCTGGTAATGCAGGGGTACTCTCTTTAGCCTTGAACCAGGTCTCTGTCAGTGCACAGATGTCGATGTTCTCCATTTTAAGGAGTGCCTCGAGTGAGTGCACTTTGAGGTTTAGACTTCTAGCATTGAGTAGCAATACCCTCAGATTCTGCTTGCTTGCTTGTTTCACAGTTTGTGGGCTATGTGTCATTTGGGTTGTGTTGGGGGGGTGAGGTTGCTTGTGTTTCTGCTTTGGAGGTCCCTGTTGCTTGGGCAGGGTTTTACTGAGAGCCTCCGCGAATGTAGGTATGTGTTTTGTGTTTCTATGTGTGTGTTTTGGTGGTGTAGGTTTTGAGGGACTATGTGATGAGTGTGGTGTGGTGCAAGTATTTACCTAATCATCTTGACTGTCTAGTCCAGTCGTGGGTGAAGAGAGCTTTGCTTTCAGTTTGGCTATTCAAGTGAATCTCTCACAAGTTGTAGTGTAACATTGAGGGGGTTCAGAAGTGGCCGCAGTGGCAGCTGTAACAATGTTATTAGGATTCAGAGATTAAGCAGCTGAGTCCTAACAGAACGGTTTCAAAAATGCACTGCATTTTCCATCATCTGAGTTTTACACATGGCACAGTGCTCACCACCCCCATTTAACCTTTCTTTAAAATTATAATTACTTTTTTCTTTTGCAACCAATGTTTTTTTTTTTTTTGCTTAGCAGAGCTTTTGCGAAATTAAGCAATAGCCATAAAACAGTTGAGCAGTTCTGAATCTAGTACAATTGTAGCATTTAAATTGGTTAACTCTACTAGTTCAGCTGTACATACTGATGTCACAGACTTCTTGGGTGGAACACTTCTAGGCAGTAATCACTGAGACCATAAGATGCCTAGACAGAGGCATCTTGAAGTAGGCACACTTTAAAGTTGTCACTCTTTTCAAGCACTTAATAGTGCTCATCTCACAAATTAAGGTGACAATCACAGGAAAAGGATAAATGCAAAGGGAATGCAGTAGGTCTTTATACTTATTCTTCCAGGGGCTCTTATTCCTCCCTAAGGTGATTAATGTAGATAGCAATTCTGCAGCCATTACAGACATTCAAAAGAAAATGGAGTTTATTTCTGGATATGGCATTGCTCAAATTCAATTTTCTGATGTCAGAAATTCCTACTAGAAAAAGGAAGTGCACTCTTCACTCAGTGTAGGAACTCAAATTGTCCAGAAGTCTTCATTCCAGGACTCACCACAGTCTGTCCACACAAGGGATTAGAAGAAGAGGGCACCATGTAAGGCCCAGACAGGGATGGTTCTACTCTCTTCCTCCTCTAGTTCCAGGCCAACTTAAAAGGCCTCCTCTCATCCTTATGTTGCCTCACTGGCTCCTAGTCCAGCATTGGGAGACATAAGGCTGAAGGTTTTACCAAAGGCAGCTTTTGCCCTTGATATTGTTTACCAACTGGATCAACAATGTTGGTAACATTTTAGCACAAATGCCCTCAAGTCCGTTTGTGGTGTCAAAGTTACTAATATACAAACCCCCCTGGGTTCAATGCTACTTGCATGGTTATCTATGTCTAAGGGGCATGCTTAATCACAGGTACTGGAAACTAGATGATTATTGTTAACTTTCAACACCTATGGTTTCCACATTTCAACAAAAAATCTGCTACCAAACTACAGCATCTGGATAAAGCACCAATGCAACACAGTGTTGAGATGAGCATTCTCGGGAGCCTACAGTGAAACTGATATAATTAACATTGTTTCTTCAGGTTCCTTAGCATCTTAATCTTCTCATCCTTTGCCCCAGTCTAGACTGTTGCCCTCATCTTTGGACTGTTCCCCTCTAAGCACCGCAAAGAGGAGACCGTACACACAAAACAAAGACTCCCCTTTGACATGGCTATGGTTGGTAAAGAGCAGGGAATTCTTTCCCCTCTCAAATGATGCTCAAGAAGGGGTAAATGCTAACAGACCCAATTTCCAAATTAGCCAAGGTTGCTTCAGGTGGCCTTCCAATCACCCAGATATCATCTTGGGTAGTCCTCCTGTAGATGGAGTTCTTAGTTGTTTTCCTATGTAACCATAATGGTTGCTTAGGTTCTGTAGCAGACATGGCAGGAAAATTACTTCCCCTTTCAAAGGATTAGGAATGCTCAACTAAGACTTGGCTAGCCAACCTTCTTGTTGTGGCTGCAGCTCATTCCCTAGATAAAGAAAATCTATAGTGATGGATCACATCAGGAAGAATGTTTACAGTGGCTCATCATATTCATGTACAGTTAAAGCAATTTCAGTGAATGTAAAACCACAGAAAAATGTTCGCCCCAAACTGCAATCAGCAAACATCTTCATTAAACTTTTTACTGCAGGGGGACAAGCAACCCTGCATCCCTCAGATGGTGGACACCTCCATAAACATATATACTAATCTCTAGGGTCACACAACAGGGGAGAAAAAGTCAAACTCCACTTTTGCTAAATGTAGTTTTGGTGAGCTTACTTTATTTTTACGTTCACCTAAACAACCTTTGGTGGCTTGCCATGCTCCTGGATCATCATGTGGCATGCTAGCCATTGGTGCCAGAAGATCAGAAGGTTGTGGGTTTTATTTTCACACCAGGTACTTGGATTAAACTTCCTAATAATAATAGTGTAGTACAGTACTGGGGAGCTGTGATGCTCTTCGGATGAGACAAGCCAAGGATTCATCTGCCTGAGTTGGTGGCAGCTAAGGTAAATGTTTAAAAACAAACATACCACCTAGTGAAAGAGAGTAGGAGATGCTTTATTTACTTATTTCACATTATTTATATTATTTACATAATACACAAATAATCACACTACACTATTTAGAAAAAATTCACATCATAATATGGTATTTAACTTCTTTACAATCCTATCCTCACATTCTTCTTTTTTCTTTCTTAATTGAAAAGTGTGCATTGAATTGCAGTATTTACGCAAGACTGAACAGTTTAAAACTAACTGAATGAGTTTTAAATGGTAGCATACAGATACCAACTGTTAGGTTTCTTTTTTGCTGACATATTGTGAAATATCATATATACAAGCAAAGGTAGTTAAACTTAGGTTTGCAAGAGTACCCATTAATTAATCCTCAGCGTGCAAATATGTTTGGTCCTTAATTTCTCTCTTTATAATGCACACCGTAAATCAACCTTATCCTGGTGTAACTGCTTGTGCTCGTTACACAGCACTCTAAAATTGATGTTTAAAGTGGCATAAGCTTATTATTACTGAAATAACTGCATTGTTTATTACTCCTGCACTGCTTTACATTCTATAACACAGAACTAACCTCCTTTCTCCCCTTTATTATCCAGACTCTGCTCATATTATCTACTGCTACCCACCTTTCCCTTCTTATTGTTTCCTCCCCTCTAAACATTCAATATTTCCAGTATATGCAATCACTACTGTGCTAACAAACTTGCTGTCTGTACAAAAGTTTTTAATTCTCTGTTACTGCCCATTATTTTCCAACTTTTAACCCACCATGTTTCACAACCTCCATTTCCAGTTTTTGTTAACTAACCCCTTCCCTCTCCCCTCCTTTTCCTAGATATTGTAAGCCTTGCAACCTGCTAGCACCTTAACCTAAGAACTACTTTCTTCTCCTGGTCAACTACAAGCTGAAGCTCAGGCGCACAGTAAGTTCCCATCTCCCCACGGTCATAGTCACAAAACAGCTATTGCAAAAATTGAATGTCTGTTAAATTTACTTTCTATGTACACCACATACTACGACTCTAGCAGAGCCTTGTACATTACCAGAACGCACTAAATGTCCCTTCCTTACATCTTTAACCCCATTGTACTAACAATACAATTCCTTTCTCTTACTCCTATTTGTAGAACACCTTCCAACTGCCTTTTCTTATTCTGACTATACTTACAATTAGACTGGAAACTATTCCTCACATTAGGTAGTTACTGCCCATAGTCTTGGTATTGCTCTGACTGACCATATTTAAAAAAAAAACAAGCGTTGCTGATCTTTGCTAACCTCAGCTACTGCAACAGCTGTCCTGCGTCTAATTACTGATTTTTTTCTTTTTAGCCCATACTTACGATCAGGCCAACCAACTCCATTCGCCCTTACTTCACACCTACCCTACCCCCAATTCCCACTCACCCCCACTACCTCAAAATTTAAACCTCACGACTCCACAGCCCTTCCTCTTTTAGCTCCACCCTCATCCTCCCTGAATTCATCCTACTCAACTCTAATTGTCACACACTCACCCTATCAACTTAATACTCTCTTTCCCTTTCCAATACAGACACATCTAAACTAATGCCTTTCGGCTTTTCCCGGTTAGGGGTCGCCACATCGGAACTCCGGTCTGCTAATGATTGGCAGTGGATTTTTACAGTGCTGAGTCACCAGCCCGACGCCCAACCTTCAAAGAAGGCACATCCATTCATGCACGTGCCTACCTGCATGTCTTTAACATCACTCGACCGCAGGGAGAACATGCAGACTCCACTCAGAAGGCGCGCCAGCTGAGAATCGAACGGGAGAGCCTCTTGCTGGGAGGCGACAACACTAACTGCTGCACCACCACGCCTCTAATATAGACACCTCTACCCCCTTCCCAACTCCTACCAACTCAATATTTCTTATCCCTTCACTCCAATCACCTCAATTTCTAACTACACACCAATATACTCTACACTTACTCATACACTCTATACACCTATATACTCTCCAACATTTAAGCCTCCTCATTCCACCAACTCTCTCTGCTTCACCTTCTAATCAACTTTGGCTCATTTATACCATGACATTATCCCTCTTCCTATCCACCTTATTCCAAAATCTTTCAATACACCATTCACTTCTCAATCTCTCTTCTCATCCACTTCATAATTCTTCCAGTCCTAATTCTACCATGATTCTCCTTACCCTTATACTTTTCTCCCTCTCCTCTCTGTCATCTTATTTTGTACCAATTCCATCAACACTCTTCCCTCCTATAGGTACTGTCTCTTCCTCCAATTTCAAACATCACTACTCCCTACCCATCACTCCTCGTCTTTTTCACATGGACCATAGTTTGTTCTTTAAACCTAATCTGCATCAATCACCACTGTACTTGGCTAACATCAAAAAGGCTTACAGTATGGCCAAAATGTAATCCTTCCTTCCTTCCTGTATATTCTTTAAATTTTTGCTACTCTGTGGGGACATTCTCCCCAATCCAGGTCCTAATTTCACACCATCCCCATCCCTAATATTCCAGCTTCACACAATAAACTTAATTTTATCCCAGGAAACATACAATGTCTTTGCAATAAAGTTTCCAAATTACATGCTTGGATGACACTACATTCCCCTGACATATTAGTAATCACAGAAACCTGGCTCAAACCACAAAAATATACTGAAGTCCTTCTGCCTGGTTTCAACATGTTCACAGCAGACCAGCCCAAAATAAAATGAGGCACTGTAGCCATACAATATCATGATTACATTTATTTAACTCCTTATAACCATCCTGTATCTTCCTTTGATAAAGCCAAACTTATTACCTATCTTAACTTTAATAATAGAAGTATATGTAAAACTGCATTCTACATACCCCCTGGCAACAGTATCAACTCTTGAAAATATTCTATCCTGGGTATCAGCTAATATTTCGCTAGAAACAGTATTAGGTGATGTCAACACTGACTGGCTGAAACTCAACTCCCAATTGCCTACTGACAGCATTAACTTCTTTGCTTTTTCACAATTTATAATACACTCAACCTATACCAACTCATAACACTAAAATGGCTCAATTATCGACTGGCTTTTGGTCTCCCACCCAGTAATTGAATCCAAAATACTACCAGACTCTATTAGTGAGCACCACCCTATATGCACAACTAGACTTATCAGTCACCATTGCAAACATACATACAAGTCAGTATGCAACGTAACCCACTTTAATCAGCAGACCTTTACAAATATTCTAAATACTATTAGTTGGTCTTTCCTTAAATACTTACTTATTGATGAGGCAGTCAAAAAATTCAACTCTACATTCCTAAACAAGTTAAACAGATTAGCTCCTGCCAGAAAGAAAATAGACAAAACTAACTACTCTCCCTGGCTTTCTAACAATATCAAATCCCTTATGCAAAAAAAAAAAAAAATAGATAAAGCCTGGGCATGCTACTCAAAACATAAAACACAAACAGATCTACAACAATTTAGAGCACTACATAACCTAGTAAAGAAACAAGTGAACTTAAATACAGAAAAAATGTATGCAAAGCCACAAGATAAGCATAAAACCAGTTCAAAAACATTTTGGCAAATGATCAAAAAAATTCTACACCCTTGAAATCAATCTTCTCCTCAATCCTCCAGTGACAGTACTTCTGTTATAGCATCTCAATTTAACTCTTATTTCATTAACAGTATAGGCTCCATTACTAACAATTTCCCATCATCACTTTCTACTTTCTCTAATCCTCATACTAGATGCCTCACCTCTTTCTCGATACAACCAGTACGCACTTCCTTTAACAAGTCCCTGTTAAACTCAAACCTTATTCCCCCTCTGCTGATAATCTTTCCAACTTACATCTAAAACTGGCAGCTGACTCCATAGCCTATCTAGTTTCCATTCGCATTAACAGATCTATCAAAGAAGCCTATGTCTCCCACTCTGTGGAAAAAGTGCTTTATCCTTCCTCTCCAAAAAGGTGGTACCTCTACAGAAATATCTAACTACAGTTCTATTGCTATTCGTTCTCCACTATCCAAAATTCTAGTGAAATAAATCAATAAACAATTGCCTCAATACCTACTTGACAATAATCATCTTTCTCCTACACAACACAAATTTAGACCTACACACAGTACTACCACTGCTCTTTTTTCCTTCACTGACACAGTAAATAAAGCACATGATACATGTAACTTGTCTCATCTCTATTCTTAGATCTGTCTAAAGCTTTTAACACAGTCTTCCACCCAAACTCTTGTCCCAACTTTCCCTACGTGGCTTAACTGAAACTACCTTACAATATCTGTTTGAGAGGTAACTGGTGAACCAGTCAGTCAAATGGAATTCCAATTTCTCTCCTTATCTACCAGTACGCACTGGGGTACCTCAAGGCTCCATTCTGGGTCCACTCCACTTCAATATTTTCAACAATCTTCATGCCTCCACAAAACAAGCAACCCTTATTCAATATGCAGATGACTCCACTTTAATCGGCTCCTTGAACAATCTTACCCATCTTCAAAGTATAACTCAAGAAGCATTTAATTCACTGAGGCATGGCTCATCAACAACCATCTTCTACTCAATCGCAAAAAAAACAAACTTTGCTATTCTTACCCAAACAATTCTCCCCTAATAATACTACCTTTACAATTACTTCTCATTACAACATTACAATTGATGTTGTCCCTCACACTAAGCCATCAAGTTTGTTGTCTATCGTAATACCTAAATTTGATCTGCATATCAATAACAAAAAATACCAATCAAAAACTGGGCATGTTGTATAGGATTAAAACTTTCCTCAAAAATTCCACTAAATAACTCTTGCCACCACTTATCTCTTGCCATCACTTCTACATGCCTCCCCTATCCTAACTAACCTTCACTCTTCCCTAAAAGCAAAACTCAGTCAATGCTATAACAAAATAGCTTTGTTTACCACTGGTCAGCTCCCCAAATAATCACTGCTCTGGACTCAGTGCCTTAAATCCGCTCAAACTATCCCACCTGTTGACTTTTCATCAACTAATGTTAATACACAAAATACTGTGAAACACCTTTTTTTTCACAAACCTCAACTTTACTTCATTATATTACAACTCCCTACTTGCATTCCTTTTACAAGCAGTTCCTATCGATTTATAAACCTCAAAGATCATATGGAGTTAATCTGCATTCACACTGTGCTGAAAAACCTGGAATACTATGCCTGAATAAATCAGACTTAAATCTTAACTGAAAGAACATCTGTCCAAAAACTGGATCTGCCAATATCCCATGCCAACTTAGTTCTCTCTTCGGCTGTCATAGCTAGAACTTACTGTGAGTCAACTTCCCCATGTTTTCTTCTTCTAGCCTTTCCATCTGTAAACCTTATCTACTAATTATTTCTTCATTTCCATTCTTACTCTGCCCTTTCCTTTTCATGAAACCATACCTGTATCTATTGAACAAAAGGCTTGTGCTAGATTTTATAGTGTATTATAACATTTTTATTTTTCATTTATCCAACTGTTGTACTTGTTTTTTGCGATAACAGCATCTGTAATCAATGTAAAATTGTAACTTTGCTAATGTGCTTTTGGAGCTTTTCTCCCCAGGTCTTCGATGAGAATGGGGACATGCCCAGTCTGACTTTCCCAGTAAGCAAATGTCATAAAATAAAATAATTTAATTTAACACAATCTAATTCTGAAAGATCAAAGAAAAAAAACCTTAATATAACTTTCCTATTTAAAAAATATGCATTCATCCACTCGATTCTTTCTCCATAACCACTTATTTATTTCCCTTAACACATCTACATCTATTGTATTTTTATTATACAAACTTCCACATCTTTTCCATAACATCCACACAGCAATAGACAAAATCTTATCCCAATTTTACAATTTCACTTTTGCTTTCCTTTTCCTACTTGCCATGTAGAACCATCTCCATGTTTTTATCATATCCACTCCACTTTACTCATTTTAAATATTTTCTAAAAATTCTTACACAATTTGGGAAAAATGGTCTGTAGCTTCTACATTACACTGATAACATTTTCTCTCTTCAAACTATTTCATATTACTTTTTACTGGTAACTTAATTCAGCAATAACCTCCATAAAAAATCTCTTGCTCTATAAACATTCTCAAATCTTTACCTTATTTTACATATAGCATTACAATTATACCCTTAATCTAAACATGGACATATTAAATAATCTTCAGATGCACTGAAATGATCCTTCCCTTCTGTTAATATCACATTTTCAAATCTATACTTTCCATAAGTGCATATTTGTATATTCGTTCATTTTCATTGTTCCATACGGTCTTATCTCACATTCAACATTTTCCCACCATTTTTTCTCTCGCATGAACTTTAATTATCCGGAACAAATCCATAGACACCAGGCATACAATAGGGTTTTCATATGTAATCTGTTCGATTATAAATTATACCCATTCTCACAGAATTTAAAATTGAAAAACAAAACTCATTTCTTTTTCCATGTTACTTGGAAACATCTAACCTTCATCTAAGTAGGCTACTATTCCCTATTTAGCTTACTTAGATGGAAGTTATTTAGACCATATTTGGGATATTTTTTTAAAGAAAAACAGTAAAACGTTTTCACCATGTTGTTAATTTCCTTACTTCTGCTAATTTTCTTTTGTTTTATTACTCTTTCATATTCACCCAATCTTATCCCAGATTTTTTGCTATTATAATATGTTCCATTTGTTTTTCTTACTTCACCAAATCCTTTATTTTTAGCTCTTTTTAACTGCAATCATACTTTATCTGACTCAGTCCTTATTACTTCATCCATCCATACCTTATTTCTTGCAACTATAACAAAGTCATCTGCATATGGCATGCATACTGGTACTTTACTCCCAGTATTCAACTCCCATGCTGGATTTTTAATCCATACTGACCTCTTGGCTTTAAAGTACTCATTACCAAAACGAACATGCATATGCTTTGAATCAACACTGCATTACTCCTCTTTCTATTTTTACTTGTTTCCAAGACATCCATTTACCATCGCCCTTACCCCAGAATTCTCATAACATGCCTTTATAACTTTCACCATTCTTTTACATATACTGTATGCTTCAAGTACTTTCCACATTGACTCATGACCAACTTTGCCAAAAACTCTTGCAATATCACATTACTATTCTTGCTTCATTTTCTTCTTGTGTTAAATTTATGTTAACCATTATTAACATCTGTTTTTACTTCTCTACCTATAACACCAAAATATGCCATCATCTAAAACTTAGCACAGTACCTTCCACAATTTCAATCATTTTGTAATCTATTTTTGCTAAGGTTAGTTTCCAATTCTTTACTTTCTACCATCTTTTTTTCATATGAATATTATCACTCAATCACAGTTCTTGTTCTTTTATCCCCTCTCTTAACCATTAATTTAGCATAGGACAAAAAAAAAGAAAAAAAACTTCTATAAAGGTACAAGTAAAAATGAAAGAAGTTATAACCTAGTCCATCTGGACCTGGTGCCGATTTCTTTTCCATCCCTTATGTCTTACAATTCTTTTTGCATTCTTTTTCTATTTTTTTATACCTCATTGATTATTTTTATACATTTTCATACTCTTGAATATCTTACTTTTTATACATCCCACAAATTAAATTCTCAACTGCCTTCTTACTTTCTATTTGGGTATATATGATAATCCCCTTTAACAAACTGTATACAATTTTCTTTCTCTTAGTTTAACAGGTTTTCCTATGCATTGAAAAAATTACTTCCCCCCTTATAAAATGGTCTAAACATAACCTTTTCTTTATTTTACATATAATTTTCTCTATAAATCATTACCTTTTTACATCCTTCAACTTTAAACTCATTTAAAATATGTGCATTTCTTCTCATTCTCTTTTCTTCAGTTTTTGTCAACATTTTCAACATCTAAATATAGATTTTATTTTGTATATTACTAACCAATAAGCTCAGTTTGCATAATATTCACCCATGGTTACATCCTTACATCATAGTTTCACTTTTTCTTGTTTTAAAATATTCAAATATTCTGTTAGCCTTTTACTCCTTTTCGTTTTCGGTGTCCTCTATTTAATTTATCTGTCTATTGATTCACATTTGTTTACCAGGATAGACCACTGGGCCACTGAGCGGCCATTTTCAGTGGCGGCCAAAGGAGAAAAACTCCAAAAATGTAAACAAAATTAACAATAAAAGATTTGCACAAATATTTTACAAAAATTAACAATATAGAATGTACATGAAAAAAATATATATACAAAGGCAGACTTTAGCTGCTAGCTCGAGCAGGATTACAGGAGTTGTAAAATTTTATAGAAATTGAAATATGTAAATTTACATGAAAATAATTACAAGGCAGACACAAGCATTCTGTGCCAGCAGAATACAGAAAAAGTTAAATAAAGAGTGAGAAAGAGTGTATTGTGGTAGTGTAGATATTGTATTTACAAAGTAATCTGGAGTACGAATTCAAGCAAGAAGGAGATGAGAGTCAAGTTATGAAGGGAGGAGGCTTTGTACAAGTACAGATCTGATTAGCAGAGAGGTGTTCTAAAGGATGTTTTGAAGGAGGTTTGACTCTGAATGGTTTGAATTGCTAGTGGAAGGGCATTTCAAGCTCTGGCTGCCACACAAGAGTGCAGTAGTTGCTCTGCAGGTAGATTTGGCTTGTGTATATGCAAAACATGTTGTGTTTCAGATCTAAAGGACTTATTTGGAATAGTGTAAATAAAGTACTAAGGACAGGACAATGTAAGGGTTTAAAAATTATTTTGTGAGTGGTAATTAATTGCAGATAGGAGAGGTAATGGAGCGCATGCAAGTTTTATGAGTATAGTGATATGCAGTGGTGGGTGGAATGTCTGGCATGTCTTGTGAACTTGGAGAATTTATTATAACATATTTCCAGTTTTGTTTTTAGTGAGGGCAGTGGTTATTAAGCAAGATGACAGAAGGAAGCAGATAAGTAGTAGCAAGTACTCGTTTAGTTGTGGCAGAGAGGAAATGTTTGTGCCTGTAGAGAATACCTATATTTTGATGTTTTATGAATGTTGTGTTGCATTTGCAGGTCAAATTTTAAGCTTTCCTCAACTGTTACTCCCAGCAATTTAGTGTGGCTAACTACTTAAATTTTTGTGTTGCTTAATGAGAGAATACTGTACTCTGATTTCTATACGGAGATGCTTTTCTTATGGGGAAAATAAGAGTTTTGATTTAAGGACAGATGTATAACCAGGTTTCTATGGAAGCAAATGAAGATACTGAGTTGCTGTAGGTCTAATGTAGTATCAACAGAGCATATAGTACAGTTGTCTGCATATTGTGTAAGAAACCCTAGCTGAAGGAGGAGTGAAGATTATTAGCAAAAGATACTGAAAAGGAGTGGTCCTAATACAGAGCCTTGGGGAACTCCAGAAGTGTGGCGATAAAAGGCAAAATTCTCTATCGCCTTAGCTGCCTGTTCTCTGTCAGTTAAGTAACCAAAAAAACAGTTGAGAAGGTGGTGTTAGACCAGTATTTGGGAGTTGAGATAGAAGAAGAGTAAGAGACTGTCAAAAGCTTTTGATAAATACTGAAATGGGGTGAATACAATTTTTCTTGAGTCCCAGGCTTTCTTGACTGTATCCATGAAGGATCTTAAGGCTGTTTTAGTACTATGACCTGGCCTAAGTCCATGTTGAGTTGGACATAGGATTTGGTAAACATTTTTCAAGGAATTTTGAGATGGGAGATAAAATGACTATGGGACGGAAGTTGGAGATGATGGTTGAGTTGCAACCTTTGTGTAGAGGTAAAATAAAAGCTCTTTTACAGAGTTTTGGTGCATAGGATTCTTGAACTGATCTGTTAATGACTATACTAGCAGAGTAGGTGTAGACAATGGTGTCTGTAAGTAAGTTTTAGATATTCAGTAGGTAAAGCGTCTGCTGCATTACAGCAGGATTTTAGTTTGAGCAGCAATCTTCCTATAGAAGACGAAGACGTTGGGACAGTAGCGAGTTAGTACTTGGGTGAAGCATTTACTGTTGATTTGTCAAAGTGAGGTAGGGGAGGAATGGAGTTGGGAGAGGTGGAACAGAAAAGTTGTTTCAGTATCATTTGTAGTAGAGTGGTGGTGTGGAAGTTAGCAGTGATATTTGCTATAGAATTTATGAAGTGCGAGTTGAAGAGACTGGCTACTTGTTCAGGTGTTTCGTCTGTTGTTGGGCATGGGCTCCTTTTAGTGCCAGGGATAAGAAGTGATCCAATGGATGACTAGATTTTTTTGGGGATTGTTCTGATGATCTGACTGAAGTTTTAAGTAATAGCCTTTATCTTTGGATACAAGTCTTTTCACTTGGTTATGGAGGTGTTTGAATTTCAGTAGGTTTTTCCCGTTTCCATGTCTTATCCCTGGACAGCATTAGTTCTTTATTGGTTTTGTTAGCCATGGCTCATGGTTAGTTTTCACCCTTTTTACTCTAGGGGGTGCCAGGCCATCTAATACTTTTAAAAAGGTAGTATTAAAGTGTTCTAGAGCGTCATCTAGAGGTAGATATTTTAAGTTAGTCCAATTAATACATTTCAGAATATTGATGAATGTCTGTGGGTTAAAACGTGTAAAATTTCTAATATGTTTGTAGTGATGTTCTTTATGGTAAGAGGGTGCTATACGATGAATAAAAGCTGGTAGGTGATCACTTATGGCTTTAGAGAGAGTACCTGCTGGGAAGATCTTAGCAGGATCAAACTAGTATCCAGTCTAGGATGGAACCTGCCTTAGTGCTGTTATTAAATACAGTTGGAGAGTTGATAAATATTAATCTATTTCACTTCACTCAACTTAAGGATGGGGTTTTAGAGCAGTTTAACGAGTTGATGTTTACATCACCTAGAATTACAGTTTCATTTTTAATAGTGCTAGAGACCCAGGATAGGATTTCTTCCAGAATCAGTATATTATTATTACCAGGGGGAATGTAAAGGACTATGATACATACATTTTTTGACATTTCTTTTTAGGAAGGAGACCAGGATTTCAAGCACTGGAGAATTGAGGGATATTACCTTTATATGATAATATGTTGTATATATTTGGGGAAAAAGTGCTATGCCACATCCTTTTTTGTGAGATCTATTGGTTATTATTATATTATTCTATTGCAGCCACAAGGGAGAAATTCTGAATCCTTTATAATTTGCTTTAGCCAGGTCTCAGTGGTAGCAATGACATATGGTTTATTAACAGCTATCCAGGCATGAAGGTCAGTAGTTTTATTACAAATGCTTTGCAAGTTTAAAGTTACAATACATAGTGATTTGCAAGAGTTATTGGAGTTGGATGGTATGGGAAAGGTGGTGGGCGTGGGACCTGGATTAGGATGGATGTCACCACAGAGGGGAAGTATTGAAAATGGTGTAGAATGGAGAAATGAATAGTGTAGCTGCTTACAATTGGTAGTATGGAGAAAGAGGTAGAGGGATGAATTTATTACAGGTACAGGGATTTTGTTGGGAGATGTATCAGTTTGGAGAAGAGTAGTGGAGTTGGTTGATACAGACTGGGTGATATTTCTGAATAGCTTTTAGATGGGGTTGGTAGGAAGGTGGTTATAGATGTAGGCTTAGTAATAAATAAGTTGAGTTGAGTGAAGAAAGATGTAGTAGTGAAAGTATAAGTGGTGTGGTAAGAGACAGGAGTAGTACATTTGAGGTAGAGGAAGCCATATGGAGAGACAGTCTGAATTGCCAATGAGAAGAGGGAGTTAAAGGTTACTTGGATATGACAGGCTAATTTCATGTAGTGGGTAGAGTTATGGGATTTAAGGTTAGGGGGAATTGGGGGAAGGGTAGGGGAGTGGAGTAAGCCAGAGCGTAGCTGATAGAGGCAGCCGTCAAAAACAATCAGTAAGGGATTAAATCGTATTGTTATGCTACCATGTAGGGTTCCCCTACCGATCTGTTTTTTTCTGGGAGATTAAGCTGTTAAAGAGTAAAAAAGGACATGTAACGTCTAACTTATTCAAATGGAGTGTGAGGGGATAGTAAATTAGTTGTTAGATTGTTTGAGCAAAATAAAATGCAGTAAGGCTTAAGGGTACGGCTAGGGGAAGGGGTGAGAGCTGAAGGCAAATAAAGAGTAGGGCTCCAAATCATCTGTCTACAATAGGTACAAACGTATAGTACAACAAACAAAAAAGTTAAAGTTAGGAATCTACTGGAATAGTACAACAGTGTGAAGAGGGGTGGAGAATATTAGATCATCTCGGTGATGTGCAGCGGGTGACCAAAGGAGACAAATGGCACATACATTAATAAAGCAATGGATAGGAGCCAAGGTTTGGCTGGAATTTCAGGAGCTGCAGAAAACTTACTACACAGTTGGGAGGCTTGTGGGGTGCAAAGTGTTTATGTACATAAACCTTTCTTTGAACCACAGTTAAACAAATAAGCAGAATTCCCTATGCTTGATGTTTGCAAACCACAGGTTACCTAAACAATCAACAGCATACTGCTTATAATCGGAAAATTCTGTAGTCTTCACCTCCCATTACTTATTTTATATCTTGAGTGTAAAACAATGTTTTAAATACATCTCTCTGATACATCCATCCCCCCAGTCACTGCTGAAGTGACACCCTGACCCCATGTGCAAAAATGGGAAAAAGATTGTGGATGGATGGATTTAATTACTTCTTTCATAACTTTTACGTTGAGTTCTTTCCTTTTTCATTCCTTAAATTACAATTTTTCAACATCAGCTGTTCTAAACTGAAGAGTCATTTTTTCCTCTAATGGCTAAATTAAAAAAAAATAAAGTATGCTTTAGCAGTTTATCTGATATGTCTGTTATCTTGGCTTCTATCACACTGTAAGCATTATATTATGTTTTATTCTCTGTGGAGCTTTTCTCCTCAGGCCCCCACTGAAAATGGGCACTCTTTGGCCCAGTGGACCATCCTGGTCAACAAATGCAATAAATAAATAATAATCTTACTTCTTAACACTGGCCATTTCCTTTCAGTCTGTTGTCCTCCTGACTGCTTCAGTCTTTCCAATCCAGATTATTTTAAAGAAATATCTTTATTAAAATGATCACTTATGGCCTAGGCAATCATACATTTATATAAATGAAAACAAACCATATTGACAATTTTAGTTGCAAACATACATCACGTATAATCTGCCATATTACTGTCAGTCAAACATTATATAGCTCATTCAGATCCTGCCTTCTTTTAAATCTCATTCCTTCTCTGCATATAATTTTCACACAATTTCCATTTTCCTATGTAATTTGCTCCTACCCTTTTCTAGGTATCCTACTTCCAGTTGTTTTATCTCTGTTACTATATTCAGTGCTTCTAGTACAGTTTGTTTAGACTGATTTCCATGCTCTAGTAATTTTTTTGGCAGCTACCAGCATTAAACTCAACAAGGCCTTACTGTGTCTAGGCAATTCAGATTCTGTATTATAACCCAAAAAATAATTTCCTTAGTTATACCAGTTTGTTCACCCTGTATTTCTGATAGAGCAGTCTGCAGGGAATTTTTAAAGTTTGCCAACTCATTACACTCCCATAAAATATGTTCCCAATTACCTATTTCTTCCCCATCACACCTCCAACATTTGCTGTCAACCTGAGGAAAAATTATTTGGAGTCTACTTAGGATATAAAAATATCTATGTAAACAGTTCCAAGCAAAGATCCTAAATCTTCTATAGACTCGGCTGCATATTTAGGAGACATACATATATCCCCCTATTGTTTTGTTACAAATTGTTTATCCAGTGTCTCTTCCCAATCCCTTTCTAACCTCCTCGGATTCTTATAGTTATGTAATATTTTATACACTCTAATTATTCCTTTAAGAGCGACTTCTGTTCTAGATTCTACTAAAAACACTACCAATGCTAGTCTTTCACTTAGGATCCCCCTATTTCTTTTTCTTTCCCTATAATCCGACATCAATCTTTGATAGGGAAGACGATTTGTAGCCTGCAGTCCAAATAAATTCTTGACCTCTTCCCATTCTATTACCTTTCCCTCTCTAATTATTTGCTCCTATTATCTTGGTTATTTTTCCAAGTTTCTCCAATAAATTCCATGGCCCCTCTTGCCTATTGTCTGTATCTCTAATTGCAGACATCCCTATTGGAAGAATCTCCTTTCCCAAGTCCCATCTTGGCTTAGTTCTCACAGTACTTTATGCTACTTTATGAATACAATATTCTGTATGGTTATTGTTATTCTCCTTAAGTATCTGCATCCAAAATCCCAGTCTCTCCTTATTTCTTGAGCTTCCTCCATTTTGTCACCATCCCTTAACACTTAGAATTATAACTTTCAGCTTGTGCTATGTACAGGCGCTGCTTAACTGTGCAGTGCCAAAATATCCCTTCAAATCAGTTAAGCCCAAACTACCTTGTTCTATTGGAAGAATCAGCTTACCTACTTGACTCCTGCAGTCTTCCTCTCCCAGATAAAGTCCTTCAGCCCTTTAGCACCTATCCACAACTTCTTCTCTGGTTGATAAAAATTTGCCTGATCTGTATATAAAACTAAAGTGACTAAAACATGTTAACTGTTTGTATCTTGTTATCCATATCCATAAAACACAGCTTCCAGTTTCTCGTTTTTGTATTATCTTTTGTTAGGTTTCCTCCTCACATAACTTTAGCTGCCACATCAGGATCCCTTTTAATCCATAATCATAAGTATTTCATTTATCATGTCCCCATAAATATGGATATTGCTGAACCAGTTTGTGTGCGGTACATAGTTTATGGCTATTGCTTTTGTTTTAGCTGCATTCATTTTACATCCTAAAAAGACCTGAAACTGTCTTAAATGTTCCACAACATTGAAATGTTATGATCTGTTTTTATCGCATAAAATATAATATGAATTTAAAGCCAACTTTTCTTGACTATCATACAAATGACATCCTTGAATTTCTAAGTCCCTTATGTTCTTTGTCAATGGTTCTAAATATAATGCAAATAAAGGGGGAAAATGACACCCCTGTTTGGTTCCTCTCCTCAAACAGAAATGATCACAGAGGAACTCACCCACTTTAATTTTCACCTTCAATCCCTCATATATCCTCCTAATCAGCCTTATAATTTTATCAGGAATGCAAATGCTTCCATTGCTCTGCTCAAACTCCCAGCTAACTCTGTCAGTGCTGCCTCTGCAACAAGACTCACCAACAACAGTGGTATTTTCATACATTCTGCTTCCTTCTGGATCATCATTCTTCTGTTAATGTTGTTAAATGCTTGCCTCCCCACCACAAAAACCACACTGATCCATATCTATCAATTTTGGTATCACATTTGCCATTCTTTTAGCCACTCTAGACAAACATTTTATAATCATAGCTTAGGACTGAAATGGGACTGTATGAAGCTGGATCTGATGGGTCTTTACCCTCTATAGATATTAAAGCCACTACCACTTTCTTCCAGGATGTTGGTGCTTATCCTCCACTTAAAAAATACTATTAAACAAAACCTTCTGGATCTTTGTCAGTTTTTTTTGGGTCTAAATCAGAAGATCGAAGTTTCAAAACTTCGAATCTGATATGGTCGACAACATGTGATCCAAGCCTTGAAACTTCGAATCTTTTAACGGAGATCTCCGTACAGCACGGAAAGGGAAGATTTCCCTTTTCTGCACTGTATTGCAATCTCGGAGTTGGTATATTTAAGTAGCGGTGGGCGTAGGGGGTGCAGGGGGGGCTTGCATCCCTGCTTAAAGCATTTAAATGGTTTGTTTTTGTAGGTTGTGTTTTATTACATTTTCTATGTTTCAAGACTGATTATATGGTGTCGACCATATCAGATTTGAAGTTTTGAAACATCGATAATGTAATATAGACCCATTTTTCTCCATGTAGCTTCCAAACTTCCACAGGAATACAATTTATTCCTGGAAACTTTCTATAGACTGGTTATACATAATCATTTTTACCTCATCTCCTCCTATCTTGTTAGTAATTGAGCATTGTCTACCTCTAACCTTGGCATATTTAATTCTTCCTTAAAAATTTCCATTTGTACCTTTTCTTGATTTTCATAAAATTTCTGAAATATTTCTTGTGCCTCTACAGGATCTCTGTTACCTTCATTGTTATAGGTCTCTAAGCTTGCCGACAACTCCTTCTGTCTTCTGTTGGCAGACTCATTGCACTAAAAGTTCTTGTGCTCTGGAGTTATCAAAAAAACAGTTGCTTAAAAGCAATCTTTCTAAACTCATGCATATTATCGAGGATATCCCTTATTTTCTGTTTAGCATTCTGCAACTGCTCCTCTTCTTGTTCTGTGAGATTCCTCCTATTCTGCAATACTTTAACCTTTGCAATCCCCCTAAATAATTCTTGTTGCTTCTTAACCATATTTCTCTTTCTTTTATTTCCACTGTATTTTTAAACTCTACTTTAATTTCATCTCACTGCCTCGCTATATTTTCAGAAGAAATTTCTATCTTCTCGAATAACTCCCAAACCTTTTCCACTATCCATTCAAATTCCTCTCTTCACTAGACGGGTGGGAAAGCACCAGTGTCTCATTTTTATTTCATTACCCTGCATTTTTAATTATTGGCATGTGATCTGAAATAGTTATTGGATGTGTATTAAAGCTTTCAATTAAGTGCACGTTCCAGTGAATTAAAGTTCTGTCTAGCTTAGCCCAGTTTTTTCTATCTTGGGAAATATGTACATTGACTTCAAACACCTACTACTGAATTCACATCTTCCATGCCAAATATTTTCATAAATTTCTTTAAAAATCTACCCTCTTTTGTTAGATTTTCCCTTCTGGGCCCCCCAGATACATCTTAACTGCTGAAAATCAAATTCCAATCCCCACCTATAAGTAATATTCACTGGTGAAAGCTGATTATTTCTCCCACAATTTTCTTAAGCTCCGTTATATCAGTTTTATATCCTACTCTCTTGCCAGTAGTCCTACTGTGCTACAAATCTACGATCATCTCTTTTTATTCTCTTCTATCACTACTGGAGCTCCTTTTGAAATTAATACAAGTACCCTTCTTTTCCTTTGTCCCAGGAATGCCGCTGAATAACCATCCTGAAATCCTGTGTTTATCAAATTCACACGCTCAGTTCTTCCGAATTGCGTTTCATGTAGCAAACCTACCTACATTCTACATTTTTAATATAGTTCACTACTTTCTTTTTTTGTATGTATATGTGAGACCATTTAAATTTAAAGATAATACAGAAAGTGTCTTTATGTTAAAAAGTGACTTTTCCCACCTTTTGTGTGTAACAGCTTTTTTAAGTGTCTAGTTCGAGCTTTTGTGTTACATGCATACACTAATGTTTGGCAGGTAGATCTTTTACATAGCTGTTTCTTGTCATACCCATTTGAGTCTATGTCACATTTTGCAAAACTTTTTTTGTTTTATTGAAAGCCTACGAACAACACTCCCCAAATACACCCCTAAAACCTATTAATACTAACAAAAAAATATGTACAACTTCAAATATTGAAGTTTTACCCTCCTCATAGGAACAATTGTCCCAGACTGACCACCACACTCAGACTTGGATTAAAAAGGAAAAACTTTATCCATGCTAAGAAACATGGCACAGCCTGTGGTTCAACTAAGTGTTATCTGGTTTTGCCTTATCTTTATTACTCTACCAGACTGGGAAAAAACTTGAATCCATTCAGAAAATATAATCTCCTAGCCATTAAAATAATCTGTTTTATTGCTCTTTGTCAAATTTTCTCTGTGGAGACATGAGAACGAGATATACTGCTGCTTCTACAAGCACGTGCTTATTTGCTAGGAGAAAACTTATTATATTTAATGCTCTTTTTTATTTGCTTTCTGTTACAGGCCTTAATCCAGGAATTCCCCTATGCAGCAGGAAGAAAAAACACAAATCTTTCTTCTATCATACTCTTTTGACCAACTTTTCTTCTTTTTTTTTACATTGCAGTGTTTATTTCTTAAAACTGAACAAGCAGAAACGAGGAGGAGGGAAAAAACAGGGGCACTTGTTCACTTTAGTATTCTCATTACACTCAAATAACTGAGAAAGCTTTACTTTATAGCATGCAGATTATATCCTGCATTATAAAAACACTACGGTTAAGAACAAAATTTGGTTTACTTACAGTTAAACTCCTCCTTTCCTCTTCCCCCTCCAAAATGTTCTTCCAAACATAAATGACCCGAAGTAGGGCATATGCTTTAGGGTCCTCTACAAGTTTAACAAAGTTGAAAAGGTCCAATATTTCCACGTTTTCTTGTTCTGTCATGTTTCACAAATATAATTAAAGCTTTGTAATCCCACATTTGTCCATTTGCGATTTGCTGGTTTTCTTCCTGTTCATCTCCATTGCCCAAATTCAGTCTCTGCTTCAATTCCAATTTACCTCCAGTTCTTCTAGTCAAGTCTTGTACTTTTGTCTCTCAAACCTTTTCCATTGGAACACTGGAAAAGGTTTCACTGGTAACGTCTTGGATAAACTTCTGTATTTACTGCTTAGCATGTTCTGCATCAAAAATTATTTTGTCCCTCCAGGAAAGAATATTTTGAAAATAGCTGGGTAGATCAAGCTGAACCTCATGCCTGCATTCCCTGATTAGTTGACGTTTAACTCCTCTTCTGCTGGTGTACAATGAGTAATCATTTTCCATAAACACTCTACAGTCTCACACTTTTTAGTACTGTGTCCTTCTCCCATAGTTTTGTCAAAATCAACTACTTCTGCTGGTAGATTTGCATCTTTACTATTAAAAATATTGGTTGCTTTCTCATGGCCAGGTTTGAAGTATACACACAATGTGCTCTTTCAGTTCACTCCTGCTATGGAATACCAGTCCACTTGCTTATTTGTGCTTTCATACAGTCTGTTTCTTCCAGCTTCTCTGGTACAGCAGAAAATCTCAGGTTTTCCCTACATGCTCTGTCCTCTAATTCTATTATTTTTTGAAACATCTTCTTGAGCAGTCGCATTCAGCCAGTTTCACTCTAACCTCTGATTTTTGCAGTTTTATCACCTCATTTGAATATCTGTTTAAAACGTTTCCTCCACTTTTCCAGCCTTTTGTTACTTGACTTGATATACTCAGTGTTTCGGTTATTTTAATCAGCTCTGAGTAGATTTGACTTATTTATTTTTCCTCTAGGTTACTAGAGGTCACGTCTTACACCAAAGCTAGAGCTTGCACTGCTTTTGGCTGAAAAACTGCATAATTCTTCCAAGTCAGGGTTTTTTCCTCACCTTTTAAGATTACTTTTCTTTCAGGTTCTCTGAATTTCTTCTTTGCTGGCATCCAGGCAGTGCACTTAAAAGCCACTTACTGAAATTTATCCAAAAATATGACTCTCACTTCTAAATTTTCTGAGTGTGTTTTCATACTGGGAGAGCTGAAATTAAGGAGTTACTCAATATGCAGCCATCTTGGAAGTCTAGCTTCCAACTGATTTCTTGTTGAAACTCTGTTGCCAGTGCATGCTCTTAAAGCTAGTTTTTCTACCAGCTGAACATCTGCTCCCTCTTTCTACCAAGTTGCTCTGTTTTACAACAATGCTATTTTTTGATCATCCGGGTTCATTCAATTCAGCAAAACCTGTGTATCTAAAACCTCCTCCTTGCAATGCTGTCATCACAACTTTCTCACAATCTGCAATCAACACTTTCCATATCTTCTTGCTCAATTTCACAGTCAGCATTTTCACTCGGCTCCTCCATCTTGGATCTCTCTTTCCTCACCAGTGTAGCAGTGCTCTGGCACCACCTAGCAGTGAAAGAGCCAGTATGATTACCAGTTCTGGTGTCCTCTGAAGAGAGGACACTGGCCTAATCTGACTAACTTGGTCAGAGTAAATAAAAAGTCCAGTCTAAACAATCCTGATCATATGATCCATATTATATAAACCTTAGCTGGTAAAATCCCCTGGATGTTGCAAAAGTAGACATACTGTAGTATTCACTCCAAAATGGAGCCGTAGGAGTCAGTTGCCTACACAGGAGTTTATGGCTCAGTGAGGGCAGCTGGAAACTACCACTGCTATATGAAGGCAAGCTAGCTTTGGCACAATAATTTTGATGATGACTAAGGCATCTTTCACCACTGCTCCCATTTCAAGGGCTGCTCTATGTTGGCCCAAGAGTGACAGAAAAGCTAAAGACAGTAGAAAGACAAATAACTTGCATAATTGATGGGCATTCTCTCGGTCTCAGAAGTATCCACAATTTCAAGCAATGTTCTGATCAAGGTTGGTGCAGGTGTGGCATTTTCCATAAAATAGCTACCATTCTCATAGCAGAGGGAATAAGAAAAACCAAAGGTTTTGTACACCACCTTCGGATGTCAGGCTCAGAATACCCTGAGGGACCTGCCTAACTGTCCTACTTTGGATGTAGCTGGGGGACAAATGTTCCTTCACTTACCTGCATGTATGCCCATCACAGAGGACAAGTGCATAATGACAACTGAATACACAGGATATTCCTTTTTTGACTAAGCCCAGGCAACCTTCCCTTCTCCTTACAAATATCTCAGCCACATTAGTAGGGTGCCGCTAGAGTAAAGGTTCAATATTTTTTGTAGAAAAGAGTAATCCAAGAGGTCCCAGCAAATCAAAGAGAGTCCATGCTAAAAGCTACATCTAGTTCAAAAGAAAACAAAATATTGCCAGCTCACACTGGATCTCAGTCCCAGGGACCGTCAGTACTGTGCTGGCTACCAGAAATGGTGCAGCATGTGTGTGAACAGACATTAATGGCATTCTGTCACGGCCGATGGTCTGGTATTGACTTGAGGACAAACATCAAAGTGTTATCACATTCATCCATTATGTTAACAGTTTTTCTGTGCTACACTGGCAACAAGGTCAGGGGGAAAAACAACAATTCCAGTTAGTCTAGCAGAATCTACAGGTATTCCCAAGTAAGTTGAGAATTTTCTTCTTCTCCCTATCCCACTGACATTCGACTCCTACATTGTCAATTTTCTTATTATGCCATCCACTTGGTTCCCCAAATTATAGTGGCATAAGTGTGACCTCTCCCATGCTAGGAGGGTCTCCCTTTGAGGGAAACCATATTCAAGGGGATGGCCAGCTGCAAGCTTCCATGTCAACAGTGGGACCAGGCCAGATCAGGGGAAAGTAATACTACTGTATGCATCGTGGTGTTTCTTTAAGGTGACGTACCGTACTGATGCCATCAGGTAACTGAAGAATAACACTGCAAAGGTTAACACCCACTTACATTAGGGCCTGTCTCTCTGGGTCCACCAACCTACAGCTCTTACAGCTCTCATTTCACCCCCGGTACCATCACTGGGCACTGCACAGCAGCAGCAGTGTCCCCTGCATACCCTCTCCAAATTGGAGCAGGTCAGTTTTCTTGTCATTTTGTTCTACCTTGTTAGCTTCAACAACCATCCATGGCATTAGTTGAATTCAGGTCACCTGGGTCATTATTGGGGCTTTATCTCCCTATGCTGAAAAAACGATTTAAGGAGAAAGCAATTTGCTCAGTGTATTCTGGCTCTACCAAGAGGTTCACTTCTGGGGCCTAGTCTTGCCGTTTTTTCCAGGTAAGGCATCAAGGGCAGCAATCATACCAGGTATCCAACTACCTCAGCTAGATGTTCTCCATCTAGAGAAGCAGCAACTCAAAACTCAGGGATCCCTCTAGATTATCTGTGTGAAACAAAATGCGGAGAATGAAACAGACCAATTACCCTCTGAAGAAGCCTCATCATCACTGCTTATACTCATGATCTCATCAATTAGGAGCACAGGAAAGACACTAAACAAAGTAGTCACAGGGACCAAAAGACATCTAGTCATAAATAATACCTTCAGCTTAAGCAAGTTCACTTCTCATCTCAAGGAGGGCCATGCCTGGGAATCTCAAGGTGAATGTGTGGTTACCCAGCCACTTAATATCAGCCTTCAATGCAGTCAGTGGTGCTTTGCTTGACCTGCACTAATAGTTTAATCCAGATTACAGAAGTGCATTGTGTAAGAAACCCTCTCTCCATTCAGTCCTGTTTATTAGTTCATCTAGATTAAGGTCCTCTTATACATGTGTTTAGAGAGACACTGGCTCTATGTAGGAAAAGTGCACAAAGAACTGCAACATTCATAGCTTGAAAAGTGAGACTTTGTAACCACATAGACTGGAAGGAGCTTGGACTGCAATGTCTGCAGACACATACATGAGAAATCAGACTGTAATGTCCACTGATTGGCTCCTGGGAAGGAAGGGAAAGGGGATTTGTATTTGGCGTTCCATTCGCCGCTGAAAGGGAAAGGATGCTATAACAGATGTCCCTCAGGGATTCGCTAGGAATATACAAGGTGTGTGTGTGTGTGTGTGTGTGTGTGTGTGTGTGTGTGTGTGTGTGTGTGTCTGTGTGTGTTTAATGCCCCAGTTAAATATACCTGGTGCCTAGAGTTACTCAGGCTCAAACCCTGTACCCTGGGTACAGGTAGCAACAGCCTGAATTCCCTACCCACCACCACGTGTGAAAACTGTTGAGATTTTTCCTCATATTTTTATTCTGTTCTGTTCCTCATAAAATCTGTGGTTTTCTGGATTTTTGTAATCAGTGAATGACAGGCATTTGAATTTCAGATTTCAACCTTTTTATTCTAGCAATGTTCTAAGTTTATAAGATCAATATTTGAAAAGTGTCCCTATTTTTGGGGCTGTACTCCCCAATTATTGGCTTTGTCCAGGTTTTTATGCTAAGCGATTGAGAGCTATGGTGAGAACTGAATTCACTGAATATGTTTGGAGGCTGTATTCCCCCATTATTAGATTTGTCCAGGTGTTTTGTGCTAAGAGGTTGAGAGCTATGGTGAAAACTGAATTAACTAGATGACAGCCATTTAAGTTTCAGTCTTCCTGTCTTTCAAGAAACAGCTGATTTGGTATAGTGGTATGTTGCTCTGACTGTACTGCACAAGGTCCTGGGTTCAAGACATAGCAGTAAAATGCATGGTGGTAACACATTTTTTTCTAGCAATTTTCCAAGATTGTACAAGCAATGTTTAAAATGTGTCCCTGGTTTTGGGCTTTTGCCCCCCCCCCAATAAATGTTGGCTTTTTCCTGATTTCTTGTGCTGCAAAGTTGAGTGTCGAGTGCATTTTACAAGCAGCCGAGAGCTTCAGGGGAAGAGAAGTTTAGTGCTGCTTGCATTGTTAATAGCATAACAGGCTGAATACTTGCTTTTGATGCAGAAGGTTGCGGGGTTCTACTCCCACAGTATTTAGATGCATTCCTGATATTGTACTGTGGTGTACTTTTAAAGGGGGGTGGATGCTGCAATCCTGAGAATGTCCTCTTTGGCGGAGATACCTAATCACTATGAACCTGTTATCAGTTTGCCATCCATTCCCTATTGCAATAGTACCAGATTATCATTTTTAATGTAACATAGGCAATTTATTCCTCAAGGGCAACAGGTACTTTTTGTAGATGAAACAATGAAATATAAAGTTGTTTGCTAGCAGCACGTTCTTCATTAGTTACAGATCTCTTTAATGTGGAATTATTTAGATGACTTTTACTTCTGCAGAGATTGTCCATATTTACTGATACTGGTGGATTGTAAAAGTTTGAGTAGACTTTTATGATGGAAATGTTCTGAACTGGGCAGTTTTGTCATTATTGGTGCATGCAATTTGTTTCAGTGTTTACTGGAAAAATGTTCAAAACAATAAATGCAAAACACCCTCTAACAACTGCACCGTACTGTATTATACAAGGAATATAACTTAATACAATCAGGAAGGTGTTTATTGATTATCTGATCAGCTCAGGTATACCCCCTCCCAGTTCTTGGCTGGGTGTGTTCAATTAGGAAACAGTTAAATCAACTGTCTATAAGCACAAACTTTTTTTGTTACTGAATATTTTCACTGATTGAGTCTGAATGCTACTGAAAGTGATTAAGCCATCACTTCTCTTAGATCTTATTTTTTTTTGGGGGGGGGGGGTACTTATTGTCCACGACTAGGGAGCCAAGTCTGTCATGTAGCATTTCTGCCGTACAATTCTCCCGGTCGAACTATACCTCTCAACTGTCCAGATTTTCGCAGAATGAATATATTTAGATTTGGTTTGTTCCTCATAAAATTTGTGGTTTTCTGGCAAATCATTTAGGAATGAAGTCACTTAATGACAGACATTGAGTTTCAGACTTCATACCCTTCAGAAAAATGCATGCTAAAGCAAGACCTATTATTCTGTCAACTGTCTAAGTTTATACAAGAGCAATTTTTAGTTTGTTCCCCCAATATATTTGGCTTTGTCCAGATTTCCTGCATTATGAGGTTGAGAGATATGTGCAAATAAATCACTTTATAGAATTAGGTATATCCAAACCTCTCAACTGTCCCGGATTTTGGCTCAAAATCTTGCTCTCCCCCTAATAATCCCTTAACAAAATGGCAATTTCGGAAGAAATGTGGAGAGTTTACAATTAATAAATAATTGTGATGATCAGAGTTACAGATTACTTTTACTTTAGAAATGCATGTAGATTCTCTTATATTGTCAGCTGCTCAACTTAACAGTACTAATATTAAAAAAGTATCCCTTCTTTGACAGGTACCCAGCTGTACTGTGTGGCTTATTTTATATTTTCACATCACATTTTTGGTCAGTTTTTCATACAATTGTGGTTTTCTGGCAAATTAGTGGCAAATCATTAAAGATTGAAGTTAGAAAATAATGGCAGACATTTGAGTTTCAGATTTCATAACCTTCAGAAAATTCATACTAATGCAAGACCTACTATTCTATTATGCCTTTTAGTTTATATGAGCAATATTTAAAAAAATTCCTTATTTTTGGGCCTTTATCCCACTTCTTACTTGTGGCTTTTTCCAGATGTCTTGCTTTGAGGTTGAGAGGTATGACAAATGTGTCAGGGCCATCTCAGTCAGCCAGAGACATTTCAAATTGTGACATACATGTACCTCACTCCCCCATGTAGTGACTCTGGATGTGTCCAAGCAAGGCAAGGAGCAGTTATGCAATGTAAGTGTGCAAAGTATCCCGCCATCCAAGGTAGACACAAGTACTACAGCGGCTTTCCATCTGTCCTTGATTTTGCAGAATGTTCTGGTTTTCTGTCATATTTTTATACTGTTGATTTATGCTTCTTATTATTCAAAAAATGCATGTTGTTGCAGTGCCTGTAGCTCTGTGTTTAAGTAGCAATGCTTTAATGACCATCAGGTCTGAGACTGTAAGATGCAAGTAAGCTTTAATAAGCATACTGTTAAAGAATTATTACCACTGAAAGCAGTTTTGTTGTTGCCATGCAGAGAATATTTACATAAGATAACATACAAGCCTTAGGTATTGAAATGCATATGACAGTATTTGTAATACAGGACAGGATTACAGTATTTTCAGAAGCTCATTACATTTCTTGGAGACTTGCAGTCATCTTTGCAGGCTTTAACCGTAAACTAAATAGAATGCCAATCTATCGTGTGTGGTCCATAACCTGTGCAGTAATCCTTTAAGCAATTTATCTTGAGCTTTGTTGTTTGCTGTTCATTTTTTACTTTGATCATGTTTTTCCCATGAAACAAGTAGATAGTTGTCAGGCAGCAGGTCTTTTTTGGATAAGAAACAGTTTTACAAGTGGGGGTAATCAGTATCACAAAGATTGCTACTTTCAGCATGTTACTTGGTACTTTTATAAAGCTGAATATAAATTATAATTAGAACTGCAGTGCAAGGAGAAGTGGTTTGAGTTGAGTGCCGTTTGCTTTTTTATACTTGATTTCAACTGGCATCCCATTAATGTAATTAAAAAGTAATTTATTTTTTCATGCCTTACAACCTTTTTTTCCATCTAGATATTAAGTAAGCTGTCATGCAGCCCATGCACTGAAATATTTTTTTCTTCTCCACTTCATTTTGTCTTGATTGGACTCTCATAATGATGGTTTGGCACCCAGGGCAGCGTATTTATTTATGCTATTGAGCTATGCTCAAAGCCACAAAAACTGGTTGCGAGGGGGGGGGGGGGAGTAAGTAACTGCAACAAAGGAAATCAATCATTCTTTTGAGCTGGGATCCTGGATCTCAACTGTCCAATTAAAGTAATATCTTACCAAGTTTAACACTATTATTGGCTGCCAAAAAAGTGATTACTACACAATGGAAATCAAAATCTAAATCAGCTGAGATTGAACTACTGAATACTGTAAAGCAGATAAGAGAAATGGAGGTCAGTTTGTTAAAAAGGGAATGAGCAAATTACACAGATATAAAATGTCATTTGTGGGAACAATACATGTTCATGAGGAAGAAAACTGAAATTTAAGGGAATGCAAGAACTGAGCAATTTATGTAATGGTAGAGTAAGTGAAAATCATTAAAGAAAATGTATATGTATACTACATGAAAACAACAAATGTTATGATTTGTTTTCTTTTTTTTGTTATATCTATCCCTGTCATTTTTTAAAATATGTCGTGTTTGATAAAGATGGTAAAATAAAGTAGCGATCCCAAATCTGAATCTTATGGAACCCCACTAGCTACACTTTTCTGTCCAGAAAGGGTACTGGCAATTTTCACAACTTGGATCTACTGGATAACCAACTAGAAATTCAGTGAACAACATAAGGTTCATCACTGAAATTCATTTTTTTTATAATGACAACATACTGGATATTGTCAAAAGTTCCATCCAGGTTGAGGTAGTCAGTGTGTACCATATGGTCATTGCCAATATCCTCCAGAAACTTTTTCTAACAAATAAATGTATTTTAGTTCATATCTGATGACATGAGTAGAACACTGATCCATGGTCTGACTGAGCAGAATTGCTCCTTTTCAGTATAATCCCAGTGAGGTAAATCCAAAATTAACAAAAACATATCTAAAAGAAAATACTGTACCAGTGAACAGTTTTGTACAACACTGAAACAAATAAATTAAACTACTCTATTAATGGATTTAGCCTAAATAATTGAAAAAAAAATTAAGCATTGGACAACATGGTACTAACAAATGTAGCATTTTATACCAGATCTAAGAATCACAATCTACCCTTCAAAGGCATATTGGTTGGGACTAAGACAATTAGGCTTTCTACAACCAAAATAATGGGTTCTATTATCACTCTTTCCACAGCTTTACAATTAAAGTCTGGTGAGGACTGATGTGTCTGTAGTTCATAGGTCCATTGGAGTGGCCAACTTTGTGCATTATGATAGCCACTGTCCATGATCCAGGCAAAATCCAGAGATTAAACAAAGGCTAAATATTATAAATAGATGGTCAGAGTGTGTGTGTGTTTGGGGGGGGGGGTTAAAATGTCACTGCTATGATGTTAATTATGTCCTTGGGGTCTGAGCATATTGTACTGTTAAAGACTAGCTTGAAATAAGATTTGGAATTTCATCTATTATCTGTAATAACCTTAAGTACGTACTCTCTATATACTCAAGATCCTTACCAGTCTGGGAGGAAAGGAACTTCATAGAGCTACTGATCATTTCTTTTTTAATTTAATTATGTAATTATATATATTAGGGCAGATACATACCGGTTTCTTAATGCAACTGTTTTGTTACTGAAGTTGGCAAAAGCAGTACTCCCTTTCAGTCAAGTCCTGTGTGTGAAGCTGTTGAGGAATTTACCCTAAAGGTTGACTTCTTTGGTGATGCGGAGGAGGAGACACTGATCCAGAATGAAAACAGGACTAACAGGAGATAAAATATGACCAGGTATGAGCAGATATTTGTTAGGGTGGGTCTCTATCACTTCATTTAAGTGACTAAATGTCAAATCCCTATTCATGAAACTTAATACATCGAAAGCTAACTCCATCAAACGTTCACTTCTGCAAAATTTTTCCTTGGGAAACGAAGTAGTGGATCAACCTAGCGACTGTCACAAGAACCATATTATTTAAAACCCACCCAGATGGGGGGCTGTGACCCCCCCACACACTCCAATGTGGGGGGCTGTACCCTTACCCCCCCCAACTAAATATACTAACTTCAAGATTGTACTACAGTGGGGAAAAGGGCAAATTCTCGATGATGACCAAGTAGTTTCCCTGGGGAAAAAATTTGCAGAAGTTAACTGTCAGAGTTAGCTTTCGACGTATTAAAGTCAATGAATAGGGATTCGATGTTTAGACACTTCGATGAAGTGATACACACCCATTAGGACACTAGATGAAACAAAGTTTTTGGGACCTGTTCCAGAACATTAGAACCTTTGGTTGTTAATTACACTATTTGCACTAGATTGCTGGAAAATGTTAGGCATATCCTTTATCTATGGAGTTATGACACCCCAGCACTGGCCCAGTAATCAAGGAGCCTCAATCCTCACCACTGGCAACAGCTAGGGGACATGCACACTGGCAGATGACAAGTACACACACAGTAAAGTGCAATTTCCCTTAAGAGTACACAGAGATCAGTCTGGGGCTGGTTTCTTCCTCTCTCTCCAGATCGCCAATAAGACTCCCCACTGGCACAGCTACAGGGTTGGCCGAGTGGCCAAGGTAAGACATCCAGCACCCTCTCTGTCCAACCAGTGCTTCGTGTCTCTGCCCAAGTAGCTGACACACACACTTTAAGATTTGATTTACATACAAGCACACACACACCTGGGGAAGGCTGGCATAGGTTTACTAGCTATACCCCCTTTTGCCAAGACTATAAGGTAGTTCCAGCTGCCACCAGTCAACTCTTTATCTACTACTTAACGCCCTTAACAAAGGGTGTCCAATCCTACTGTGTAATGTTACTATTAATCCAAATGGTAGTTTTGACCAAGTGCCAGGTAATTAGGAGTGCCCTATACAGTGCCACCAAATAGATATGCAAGTACGCTAAGAGCTTAAATATGTCTCACAAGTAACAGCCACAAAGATAGGTTTAAATATATTTAATAATAAATGATAAAAGAACAAGACAATACTCAGTCGATCAATACAGTAACTTCAGAGTTCAGAATCACAGGAAGTATTTTAAAACACTGCAGGACAGTCTCAAATAAATACAGAAAACATGTAAACTAGTTTTTACTATACTCCTATCTATATCTAAGAGAGATACTATGCCCTAAATCTTACTTACACACAGGCAAGTGCAGATGATGATGATGATGATGAGTGAATGTTCTTGCTAGGTCCAAAACAAAATGCAGTCTCTCGGAGCTCTTAAATTAATATCACATTTACTGCTGGGTTAGCCTGGATGACATCACTTTTTGTCACTTGACTTCAGTTCCCAGCCTAAAACAGAAACTAATAGAATTTTAACATCTATGTTAAATATACACATCTCTCAGATGTTTTCCAAATCTTGGAAGTTGTAAAACAATAAAATATTTTACATTTTAAACCTAGTAATTACTACTTTCAAGGCAACAGAAAAACTTCTAGGTCTAGACATTGTGCCTGCTATTGAACCGAAACTGAGAGATAACATCTTTTGTTTATGGCCCATCTATAATGTAACATCCTCAACTATTCTTAAGTTTTGCAGGTTAATCTTCTATGTTCTAGCAGGGTATGCTGTGGTTGAATTCTTGAAGATCAGTACATAATGTACAGTTCTGTATAAATCATATCAATATTCACAAAGGACACAATTTACAAAATTCCAGATAGCTGGGTTGGCAGCATGACAAGGGTATATACTCCAATAATTGCTAGGCAGGTTAAAGTAACCTAAAAGCACAGGATTTGGTTTCATATTTAACGCCAAGCATATTTATGCAATTGTTGTGATCAATGTTGGACTGTTGACAGCCATAACATAATGTCTGGATATGTTCAGTTTTATTTTGGATCTCTAGTAGCTCCAAGCTGGGTTCATGGATAACCTGATGAGAAATTATGGTGTTGCTGATAAACACAGATACTCCCCTGCAGTTTTCCCCAGGCCTGAAGGCAGGACTGGAGCTGAACCCTTATAGCATAGGATGATGTTCTCATTGCACTGGAACTGTGCTTCTGTAATGTCATAAATATGTATGTGTTCAAAAAGTAGGAGGGTCACAACCTTGGGAAGCTTTATGTTTAGTCTCCTAACACTGAGCAATGAAAGCCTGCTATCACCTGAATTAAAATTTGTTATGCCAGAATAACTAGATGAGAATTGCAGACTATAAAAAGGTGCTATGGGGCCAGCAACAGTTTTGTCGGTATGCAGAAGCAATAGTGTGAAAGATGTAAGACATCGCAAATGAAACTGGAAGTCTTACTCAAAGTTTCTTTCCAGTATCACAAATAAATTATATGAAGGTCTCTAGCAGCTTTCAGCTATAAAAAACAGTGTTGGAAATTCAAGGACATTTTAGGACTTATAAAACATGGTGCTGGCCCACTGGCTTAGAAGCATTAACCAAGTTTGAAAAATAGAACCAGTGGCAGAAGGTCAGTCAGTAGCAACTGTGTGAGAAGAAAAGAGGGGGAAATAAGTCCAAATCATGTTCAAGCAGCTTCACCAATGGAGACTAAGGAGAGTTAGGGGATAGCTAAAAGGTGGTGGACCCAAGGACGCTGAAGCAAGGTTCACATAAAACAAGAAACTATAAAAATTCTAGGGCTCTTTGCATGTTATGCCTTCTGGGAAGAAAGGAGGTAAAACTATTTCCTTCAGTGCTACACTGACTACAGGCCATAAGTTCTTGTCCTGAAATGTGAACAAAAGGCTGAAAGCTACTCTGGACCTCAGTGAATAATACTAATGACAAAACTGCAGCATATGGTAACATGATCAAAATCACTTGAAAAAATATCCATCGCCTCTTTCTCTCCAATGAGAGTTTCCCCATTTACAGTGGAGCAAGTCGCATTAAATAACACACTGATTGTCCAGCCACAATGTAAAGTAATGAAAAACATTTAATAAGCAAAATGATTATGAGGATGTAACTCAATAACTTTCAATCAACACCAGAATTCAATCACCAGAAATATAAAATTAAACTGTAGGATAGAAGTCCATCATCTTAGAAAAACTTTATCTGAGTAACTAAACTTTCCTAATCTAACTAGAGAATACTGTCCCTGATCTAATCTAAAACATAACAGCAAGGCCAAGGCAGGCTTACAGTTCTAGCGAGTCCTTTTTCTGGGTATCTTCTACACAGCACTGTAACTCTCAACTAACTGTTACTCTTCAGAAACTGCCCAGCAACTGACTTCAGCAGTTTCCTTTATATTCCAGGTTAACAGTCCCAACTGTCTTATTTTAAAAATAACAGTCAGCCATTTAAAAAAAAGTTTTGTTTTTTTTCCAGTCAATCAGCTGTTCAAAAATCACCTAAAAACACTGATAGATTCATTAAACATTTTGCATAAGCAGAGTGTGAAGAGCGGGTAAAGACAGGTGAAGACTGTCAGCCTAACCAGATAGATAATTCTCTCATTTGTAAATATGAATGTAAACTACAGGCTTCTTGTCTTAAATGTAAAGAAATAGTGTTACCTGTGGAACTGAAAAAAATGTGATAACAGTGCACTCTACTGACCAAAGTAAAGCATGTTGTGACCCTTTGATTAAAGTCGGCTCCAGCCTGTCTAGATGAAGACATTCTTTCTATTGTTTTAACCAAGAATTAAATTGCTAGATTTAAACACGTAAATGCATTTTCATTGCTCTGCTGCCTGACCAGCTGCAAGAT
>NC_056737.1:1351135327-1351189264 GCF_019279795.1 Protopterus annectens
CAAGTCTGGGAGTTGCATCCCAGGTTCCTAACATAACTGAAAAAAGCCTTATGATTGTCTTTAGTGTCCTGTGCAATTTTTCTCTCGAAGCTGGCCTTGGAGGATTTTATGAGGAATCGTAATTTTTTGCTAGTACTGATCAGAGATGCCTTCCCTTTTAGGGATTTTGCTCTATCATGTAGTAGCTTCCTCCTTCTGTTGTACAGTTTATTTATGGCTGGGGTCTACCAGACTGGACGCCTGCCTTTGGATGATTGGGTCTTGATTTTGTTTGGGATAGCATGATCCATGCATTCCTGGGGATGTCCGTAGAATGTGTTTATACAGGATTCTGCAGTTTGGGCCGTAGTTTCCACTGGCTCTGGGGCCTTGAAGGATTCCACTTCGGTTTTGAGGAGAGTGTGAACTTCGCTTTTGAGAAGTTTTTCACTGTGGTTTTCTGGGCTGGAGGTGGGATCTGGATGTGGATATCCAGTGAAATTAATTTATGGTCTGATCTTACCAATGAGGGATATACTTCTGGTATGGAGCATAGAGTCCCCATGTTGGTAATTATCAGGTCTAGTATGTTTTCCCCTCTTGTGGGAGTGGTGACTAGTTGTTCCATAGCATTTGAGTTTATAAATTCCAGAAACCTTTGGGCTAAGGTGCTGGGGCTTGAGTAATGCTCCCAGTCTATGTTTGGGTAGTTGAAGTCGTCCAATATAATGGTGTTCGGAGATGTTCATGTTCTCCAATGTTTTCAGGAAAGCCGAGTGGGATTCCTGACTTTGAGAGGGTGGTCTGTAGAATGCTATAAACTGAAAAGCAGTCTTGCCCACTGTCAGTTGCACATGGATGGTCTCCGATACTTCGTGCAATGCTACTAACCTGGAGGTGTGGCTATCCTTGATAAATATGGAAACTCCCACTCCTTTTGTGGTTCGGTCTAGGTTTTGGGGTCGAAAAGCATGATATGAGGTATAACCTGGTAGTGCTGGGGTGCTCTCTGGAGCCTTGAACCAGGTTTCTGTCACTGCACAGAGGAGAGCTTCGAGTGCATGCATCTTGAGGTTAAGACTTCTGGCGTTTAGCAGCATTACCCTTAGTTTCTTATTCCTTGTGCTCTCTATGGAGGTGGGTTTGACTGTTGAGCCTTGCCTAAAAAAGGCACTATGGGGGTGGCAAGAGCCTTTGCCAATATCCGAAAGCCCAGGGGTGACAGGTGAAAGCCGTCCCTAGCGAAGCAGCGTGGCTTGTC
Source organism: Protopterus annectens (assembly GCF_019279795.1). Lineage (NCBI taxonomy): Eukaryota > Metazoa > Chordata > Ceratodontiformes > Protopteridae > Protopterus > Protopterus annectens. Next base: position 1,351,136,568 of record NC_056737.1, read on the forward strand.
GAGCATGTCATCCCGGGCTGACAGACACTGGATCCCCTTTGAATGACACCAAAATTTTAGCCAATTGTTAAAATCGATCATTTTGTCTTTATAATGTGGCATCATTCTAGGTGAGGGTAAGATGCTGCTCAAGGTCAGGGTCATACCGACCTGGGCTACATGATCAGAGAGCTCCTCTATGTCTCTTTTCATGTAGTCAAGGGAGGTACGTCTCAGGTCATTCACCCCAGCATGTACAATGACTGAGTCATATTTGTATTTGCTTTGGAGTGACCTGAGTGCTTGCGTTATGTGGCGGATCCTAGCGCCCGACAGGCAGCTCACTGTGACCTTCTCTTTATTCAGCCTGGTGAGCGGGACGTCAGTGTGTCTGACAACAGAGTCACCTATTACAAGAGTATCAGGTGTGTTTTTCAGCCTTAAGGGCTGTGACTGCTTGGCACACTGACTTTGTGTGCTATGTGTTGTACGTGTTTTGTTTTGGGGTAGCATTTGCTTGGATGTCTGCTTTGGAGGTCTCTGTTGCTTAGGTAGATTTATATTTAGAGCCTCCGAGTATGTTTTTGTGTTTTTGTGTGTTTGGTTCGCTGTTGTGGTGGGACTATGTGATACTAGAATTGTGTTGTGTGAGGTTACCTTCTCCTCCTGACTGGTTACACCAGTTTTGAGATGAGAGAGCTCAGCCTCCAGTTTGGCAATATGGTTGCATCTCTCACATATATTCGAACCTGTTTGGAGGAGGAGAGGGTTGTCCGTGTACATGAGACAGTTGTAACATTGCCTCAAAATTCCCAGATTCACCAGCTGGACTGGAGAGGAAACCATTGACTGACCTTTGGACATGCTAGAGTAATATAGGGAACTGAATTAAAACGGACCAATAGGGGACAAGGTAATCGTAGAGAGTATGAGAGTAAGTAGTGCTTATGGTTTATTAGTGCTAACTTGTAAAATTACTTATTTGGACCAGTGAGGGGCCTTAGAATGAGAATATGGTGTTTACTTTGAGAGATAGAGCAGTTCTAAGGGAAAAAGTGAAGAGCAGACTTCGTGGAGCCAGGAATAGTTTAAACCCAATTAGGTGGCGCTGCCCGATGTTGCGCTATGCGCAAAAACGCGCAAAAGAGGGTTTTAAGAGAGGGAGATCAAGGAGTTAGGAACTGACCCAAAATGGCCAATAAAAATACAGTTTCAAGGCAGTAACCACTCCCACAGGGGCAGGCAGGCTGCTCAATGTTTATCACTGCCACTGATGAACACAGAGACTTCCCTTTAGCCCAAGCAAACAATGGCATCCAAGAAACTTACAAACAGTTCAGAACAGCAAATCTGTAACTGAACTTTTTTAAATCTCAGAAAAGTGGGAAAAAAGCAAGACTTTTTTGTTTTTTTTAAGGAAAGCAGAGGTTCACAGGTATCAACAAGTTAGAACAGTGCAGTAAATGACCCCACACTTGAGTGCTAGGCCAGAGACAGATAAAATGCAAGTTTTAAGAAAAAAAACGATTTTAAAAATAAGTGCAGGCAGGAAATTCAATAATCAGCTCTAGGTTGTGTTCAAAATACAGTTACCAACACAGAAATCAAGTTTAACAAGCCAGAAAATGCTCAAAAGTAGGCAGCAATGCAGAAAAACGTAACAAATAATCTGAAGCAAAATACGTCAGGTAGGGCATCCGGCGTAAAACTTCGCCAAAACATTTCATGCAGTCACCAAGAAAATTTTTTATACCGGATCGGTCGAGGCCCGGGTTAACAACCACCACCAGTACTGTTAGCCTACAGGGTGCTGGAGGAAATTGGGCTACTGTTGGCCGAAGAAGGAGAAGAGGCGGAAGACATGGCCGAAGGCAGGAAGAGAGGTGAAAGGCTAGGACTGTGGTAGTGAGGGCCGGAACTTTGAATGTTGGCAGTATGACTGGTATAGGGAGAGAACTAGATGATATGATGGACAGAAGGAAGGTTGGTATATTGTGTGTGCAAGAGACCAGATGGAAGGGGAGTAAGGCTAGGTGTATCGGAGGTGGGTTCAAATTGTTTTATCATGGTGTGGATGGGAGGAGAAATGGCGTAGGAGTTATTCTGAAGGAACAGTATGCTGAGAGTGTTTTGGAGGTGAAAAGAGTGTCGGATAGAGTGATGTTTATGAAGCTGGAAATTGATAGTGTAATGATGAATGTTGTTAGTGCGTATGCTCCACAAGTTGGGTGTGCAATGGATGAGAAAGAAAAATTTTGGAGTGAATCGGATGAAGTGGTGAAGACGGTAACCAAGGGTGAGAGAGTGGTGATTGGAGCAGATTTCAATGGGCATGTTGGTGAAGGGAACAGAGGGGATGAGGAAGTGATGGGTAGGTATGGTGTTAAACAAAGGAATGCAGAAGGTCAGATGATAGTGGATTTTGCAAAAAGGATGGACATGGCTGTGGTGAATACATATTTTAACAAGAGGGAGGAGCATAGGGTGACATACAAGAGTGGAGGAAGATGCACACAGGTGGATTACATCTTATGTAGGAGGGCCAATTTGAAGGAGACTGGAGACTGTAAAGTGGTGACCGGAGAAAGTGTTGTTAGGCAGCATAGGATAGTGGTTTGTAGGATGACGTTTGTCAAGAAGAGAAGGAGGAGTGTGAGGGCAGCACCAAGGATCAAGTGTTGGAAATTGAAAAAGGGTAATTGTGAAGTGGAGTTCAGGGATGAGTTAAGGCAGGCACTGGGTGGCAGTGAAGAGTTACCAAATAGCTGGGTAACTACAGCAGAGCTAGTAAGGGAGACGGCTAGAAAGGTGCTTGGTATCACATCTGGACAGAGGAAGGACGACAAGTTGACATGGTGGCGGAATGAGGAAGTACAGGAGAGTATACAGAGAAAGAGGTTGGCAAAGAAGAAGTGGGATTGTCAGAGAGATGAAGACAGTAGACAGGAGTATAAGGAGATGAGGTGCATGGCAAAGAAAGAGGTGGCAAAGGATAAGGCATATGAAGAGTTGTATGAAAGGTTGGGCAATAAGGAGGTAGAAAAGGACCTGTACCGACTAGCTAGACAGAGGGACCGAGCTTGGAAAGATGTGCAGCAGGTAAAGGTGATAAAGGATAATCAGGGAAACATACTCACAAGTGAGGAGAGTGTGTTGAGGAGATGGAAAGAGTACTTTGAGGGGTTGATGAATGAAGAGAATGAGAGGGAGAGAAGGTTGGATGATGTAGGGATAGTGAATCATGAAGTACAATGGATTAGCAAGGAGGAAGTAATGATAGCTATGAAGAGAATGAAGAATGGTAAGGCTGTTGGCCCAGATGACATACCTGTGGAAGCATGGAGGTGTTTAGGTGAAACGGCAGTTGAGTTTTTAACCAGATTGTTTAATGAAATCTTGGAAAGTGAGAGGATGCCTGAGGAATGGAGAAAATGTGTTTTGGTACCGATTTTTAAGAATAAGGGTGATGTGCAGAGCTGTAGTAACTACAGAGAGATTAAATTGATCAGTCACAGCATGAAGTTATGGGAAAGAGTAGTGGAAGCAAGATTAAGAAGGGACATGATGATTAGTGATCAGAAGTATGGCTTCATGCCAGGAAAGAGCACTACAGATGCGATCTTTGCTCTGAGAGTGTTGATGGAGAAGTACAGAGAATGTAGGAAGGAGTTGCATTGTGTGTTTGTAGACTTAGAGAAAGCATATGGCAGGGTGCCTAGAGAGGAGTTGTGGTATTGTATGAGGAAGTCAGAAGTGTCAGAAAAGTATGTAAGAGTGGTACAGGATATGTACGAAGGTAGTATGACAGCGGTGAGGTCTGCAGTGGGAGTGACGGATGTGTTTAAGGTGGAGGTGGGGTTACATCAAGGATCAGCTCTGAGCCCTTTCTTATTTGCAATGGTGATGGACAGGTTGACAGACGAGATCAGACAGGAGTCCCTGTGGACTATGATGTTTGCAGATGACATTGTGATCTGTAGTGAGAGTAGGGAACAGGTGGAGGAGACCCTGGAGAGATGGAGATATACTCTAGAGAGAAGAGGAATGAAGGTCAGCAGGACTAAGACAGAATATATGTTCGTGAATGAGTGGGAGGACAGAGGGATGGTGAGGATGCAAGGAGTAGAGGTGGCGAAGGTGGATGAGTTTAAATACTTGGGGTCAATAGTTCAGAGTAATGGTGAGTGTGGAAGAGAGGTGAAGAAGAGAGTACAGACAGGATGGAGTGGGTGGAGAAGAGTGTCAGGAGTGATTTGTGACAGACGAGTACCTGTAAGAGTGAAAGGGAAGGTCCACAAGAGGGTAGTGAGATCAGCTATGTTATATGGGTTGGAGACAGTGCCTTTGACAAAAAGGCAAGAGTTTCAGCTGGATGTGGCAGAACTAAAGATGTTAAGATTTGCACTGGGTGTGACGAGGGTGGACAGAATTAGGAATAAGTATATTAGAGGGTCAGCCCAGGTTGGAAGGTTTGGAGACAAAGCCAGAGAGGCACGATTATGTTGGTTTGGACATGTGCTGAGGAGGGATGCTGAGTATATTGGGAAAAAGATGCCAAGGATGAAGCTACCAGGTAACAGGAAAAGAGGAAGGCCTAAGATAAGATTTATGGATGTGGTGAGAGAGGACATGCAGGTGGTTTGGTGTGACACAGCAAGATGCAGAGGACAGGAAGAAATGGAAACAGGTGATCTTCTGTGGCGACCCCTAACGGGAACAGCCGAAAGAAGATGATATATATATATATATATATATATATATACACACACACACACACACACACACACACACACACACATATATACATATACATACACAGCTTATTTGTGCATATAAATACACCAAAATAGACAAATGAGTATGTAACTTGACAATACACATGATGATGTAACAAAATTTAAAATAAGTCATTGCTAATGAGTAGTTTAGCAATTACTTCTGACACAATTCTTTAACCTGCATTCTTTTACACAAAGGCAGTTCGACATATAAATGTCAAAAAATACTGCTACTAATGTAAGTCTCATCTGTTGCAAATTTACAGTACAATAGTATATAAAAAATGTTATGTACTCGCCATAACATTCCATCTGTGTTGTCCATTTTAATTATTTCTCAACAAATGGGTTCAGATCCGACCCTCTGATCTGACTCAGACATTATTTTCATCTTGTGGTCACTGGAAACCCTTGAACTCCTCCCTTACACACAATGCTCTATCCACAAGATTCTCAGATCTCATTTGCTAGCTTACAGTATCAAAGGAAACATTAGTAGCCTGGTAATAGATGAACCATATCTGGAGCTCAGCCATAAGGAACAGTGGTTCCTTTATAAAGTCTTGTTCTTCCAGAAGTCATTAGCTTAAAGATAGGGGGTGGTAGGAGGACAGCTGAGGAAGAATGAAAATGGGCAACACAGACAGAACGTTATAGTGAGTACATAACTTCTTTATCTGATGTTATCAATTTTCATTCATTCATCAACAACTGGGACAGAGTCCCAGATACCTGAAATCCCTCGAGAACTCTAAGGAAGGATATTCCTGAGCACAGATGGGCCAAAGGCTGCCTTCCCCAAGAGACCAGATCCAATTTGTAATGAATAATAAAGGTATTAGAATTAGCCAAGTAGCAGTCACACATCTATTGTTCATAGAAACCCTGGATAAAAATACTGATGATGTTGCCATGGACCTGGTTGAATGGGCTCTGACAGGTTTTGGTAAGGAAAGGCCCAATTTATTCTAGGCAAAGGAAATACAGTCAAGCCAGCCATCTGGCTAATGTTAATTTTGTAACTAAATTTGGAATCTGCAAAGGAGACGAATTGATCTCTTTTTCTGAAAATCATCATTCTATGTAAGCAAAATCATAATTGCCTATGAACATCCTGCAAGTGTAACATACACTCACCTTTGTTTGTAAAATTTGGAAAGACTGGAAGATTAATAGATTGGTTGAAGTTAGTTTCTGACATCACCTTAGTAAGGAAACATTTGTTTGTAAAGCTACCCTAACCTGTGAAATATTAAGGCGGTTTAACAGACAATGCTTGAAGTTCTGACAGTCTTCTAGCAGATGTGATGGCTACCAAAAATATAGTTTTCCAGGTCAAAAACTTTAGCTTGCATTTTGCCATCAGTTTGAAGGGGAATTAATTTAGGCATGTAACACTAAATTTAAGTTGTATGGTTGAGATGGATCCTTATAGGGATGTCTCAAAAGAAGGGTGCCTTTCAAAAAGGCTTTGCAAAGTTTTGATGCAGCCAAGGAGGAGTTTTCAATCCCTATATGAAAATTACAGATGGCAGCTTGCTGAGCGTTAATAGTTGAGGAACTCGCTCCTTCACTGAAAACTGTTGCTAAAAATTCAAGGACACTAGACACTTGGCACAGAAAAAGAATCAATATGTTTCTGCTGTGCCTAAAATACAAATATTTTCTATTTGCTTCTGTAAAGTTTTCTTTTGGAAGCTTTGTGGGAAGACAAAAGTATTTGATGGACAGGGAAAGAGTATATGCTGTCTGGCCATCAACGGAAGAGGAGAAACCATGCAGTCAGTTTTGGGTTTCAGATATCCGGGTGAATTATGTCAGTCGGGTGAGACAGAAGGTCCAGAACTGGATCCAGAATCCAAGGAGGGTAGGCAAGATGAGGCCAAAGAAAGGGGAACCAAATATGTTGAGGCCAGTAAGGGCCAAGGAGGATGACTTTGCTCTTCAACTGGGATACTTTCCGTAGAAATTTGAGGATTAAGGGAGTTGGAGGGTACACAAAGAGAAGACCGGGGGGGATTGTGCAGGAGAGCATCTCTCAGTGAGGCTCCCCCAGCAGGAGGATTAGGGCAGAGAACCTTCTGCACTTGCTGTTTAGTGGAGACGCAGATAGGTCACAGCACGGTTGACCCCACCGGCAAAAAATCATTTGCGCCACTTTCTTGTTGAGAGACCACTCATGAGGTAGTAAAATGGACCTGCTCAGTTTGTCCGCTATCACGTTGGATATCCCTGGAATGTGCGTTGCTATCAGAAATTGGTAGGAAGAGATCACCCAATGGTAAACAAAGAGCTTCTCAACACAAGGGGTAAGATATGGTTCCTTCTTGTTTGTTGATGTACCACACCACAGACTTACTGTCTGCCTGAATTGCAACTGTCCCGAAAAGGAGAGTGTCTTGGAAAGTCTGCAACGCCAACAGTACTATTCTCATTTCCAGGACATTGGTATGCAAACTGGCCTCGTTGAGGAACCATGTACCTTGGACTGCTTTTCTCAGAAGTGCCAACTCACCCACACAATCTGAGAAACATCCACGGTCACTATAGTCTTGGGCTGAGGGAGAATGAAGGGACGGCCATGTAGAAACCAATCTGAGTGGATTCACCACCAAAGGTAACTTTTGCATGTTTGGGTAATTCTTATCTGAGTGGACATATGGTGATCAAGAATGGACCACTGAGTTGCTAACATCCACTGAAGAATTCTCATATAAAATCATGCTAGTGGAACTAGAACCATCACCACAGACATCAATCCCAAGGTTTGTGGAATCAGGCTGAAATTGAGGGATTTTGTATTATCTTTCTGACCTGCAATCAAATAGTCTGTACTCTTGGAAAAGAAAGAGAGACTGTCATGGATACTGTGTTGAAAACTGCTCCTATGAACTCCAATCTCAGCTAGAACCATCTGACATTTGTTGCAATTTATAGTAATCCCCAGAAGGGAGCAAGTCTGGAGTACCTGGTCTTGAGCTTTTAGCAGTAGATGCCTGGTCGGAGTGGTTAAGTGCCAGTCGTCCAATTATGGAAACTCCCAGAATCCCAGCAGTCTCAAGTGAGCTCCTACGACTGCCATGCATTTGGTGAACACCTTGGCAGCTGTTGTGAGGCCAAAGGGCAGAGCTCTGAATTGTAATGACTGGCTCCCAGCCAGAAGCACAAGTACCTTCTGGATTGTCTGTTCATTTTTATGTGATAGACCTTCAGGGCACGTACTATCAAGCACATCCAGACGTCCTTGCACAAATAGGGTAGAATGGACTGAGCTTTGACCATCTTGAACTTGGTGTGCTTAACTGATCTATTCAGACTAGACTGCGGAGTTCCCTATTTTCTTTGGCACTAAAAAGAATCTTGAGCAAGTTCTGCATTATATTTTGTCTGGTGGGACGTCTAGGATAACTTTTTTCTAGCAGCTTTTCTATTTCTATTGATGTCACTTTCCTCCGAATGGTTGGATCATCAGGATGCATACAGGTGGAGGTGTAGGGAAAATGGAATTATATAACCACTGGAAATAATCCTCTCCACCCATGTATCTTGTTTAAGGTCTAGCCAGGCTCTCTGGTGTAGGTACAAATCTCCTTGACTGCTTCCAGATGTGAACAACTGGGCCTCCTTTCAGCAGCACTGGTAGAGTCTGTCAGACCCTTATTATGACAGAGGGTGTAGTGCTGGTACGAGCCTACTGACCTGTAAGGCTAGGATTCAGAAGAATTCCTATCTGGATCAGTGCTGAGAGAAACTTCCTCATGTTATCCACATCAGCTTCTGTCAGGTTCCTGGAAGAGTGAGAGGATGAGGTGACAGAGGGAGTTCTGGAATGCTGGCGTGTCTCTAAGAAAAGTGAGGGGGTTCTACTATGAGGCACCGGGGTCCAAGGAGGATGCATACCTTGTATGGGCGAGGACTTCGGATCTGAGGCCACTGGATCCAAGGAAGCCGTTCTAGTATCCAATGCTGGCTTGTCAGACGCTGAATGCTTCAGATCAGACTTATTGGGCTTCTTACAGGCCGGATCCGACATTGGATCCAAGGAAGGAGTTGAAGAGCCAGGTGAATCCAAAGCCCTCTAAGCTCCTTGGTGTCTGATCTTGAGGGTTGAACCCCAGATAAAGCCACTGAAAAGGTCAAGAGAAGAAGACCTTTCAGAATCAATTTGTTCTTGTGATCTCCAACCACCCTTAGGTTAAATGACTTGCATATAGATAAATCCAATTGAGATGTTCAGTGCCCAAACAATAAACACACCAATCATGTGCATCTGACAGAGGAAGTTTGTAACCACATTTTCGACATTTTAAATCCAGAAGGTATTTCTGCCATGTTTGAAATCTACCAGAAAAACAGGAGAGAGGAAGAGAACTTTTTTTTAGTAACAATAACAAGAAAAAAAAAGGGGGGGGAATACCAGCAATGATAACTGGAGATGCACTATAAAGTGTAAAATGGGAAAGAAGAAACTATATTAACTATGGTAATTAATTACCCAGGCGTAGGTAGGGAGGTAACAAAAAATATACCACAATCTTATTCTCATCCGGGCTCTATATTCCACGTCCCTTCATAAAATCATTCACTACTAGCTGCCTTAACACATCGTTTAACATTCTATATACTACGGTTACGTGTCTTGTACTGATTTATATTTCATCACATTTAAGTTTTTGACCTTTGATGCTTGTATTATTCCATTTATGACCATGCTCTTCTTCATTCTTATTTGGTGTGTCTACTTACTAACTGGAGCTTTTCTCCTTCTTGTATTTAATCACATTTAAATTTATGACTTTTATGTCTTGTATTACTCTAATTACTAACTGGAGCTTTTCTCCCCGGGCCTCCACTGAAAAAGGACATGTATCCAGTCGGACCTTCCAGCAAACAAATGTAAAATAAATAAATGAATTAAATATAATTTTAGGAAGTAAAAAGTTATAAAAAACAGACTTCTCTGAAAAAGCCGAAATATATTCTTGAGAGCTCACAGCGACCATGTCCTTTCACAAAAGAAGCAAATGAGATCTGGGGAAGTTAGGGATAGAGCATTGTGGGTAAGGGAGGAGCTTGAGAGTTTCCAAAGACCACAAACAGAAAACAAAAGCAGAGTGAGATCTGAACCCAGTTGTTGAGGGATGAACGAAAATTGACATCAGATCTAAGTTTATAACCACTGGCCATCTAAAAGCACGTAAGCCATTATGTGCTGTTGGTATTTTCTACTGCAGAGTCTATACAACCTCCCTATGTTCGCACGGATTCCCTCAGAGTGCTCTGGTTTCCTCCCACATTCCAAAGACATGCAGTAGGTGGACTGGACACACTAAACTGGCTGTGTTCAAGTGTGTGTGGTGTGGAAGAACAACCATGGCAGGGCTAGACAATTGCCATTATTGAAATGACAGCCCCACCCCATGTGCAAAAAAATATGAAAAAGAGCTTGTGGATGGATGAATCTACTTAACTGTTCTGAAGATTCCCCTAGGCTCCTCCTCTAATACTGAACAGTAGCTTATTCCACACTGCACAAAGTACAGTTTTGTACCTACCATAAATGTAGATGTTCGAAGATCCACATTGCTGCAGTCCTTACATATGGGTAGTCCGCTGTCCTCAATACCAAAGTATTAGGCTGACGTCGGTCAAGGCGCTTAAAACTGACATCAGGACGTCAGGGTACAAAAGCGCATGACCGACGTCATTTCCTCAGTCTTTTCTTGCCCCAGATGTCCGAAGGCCCTAACAAGAAAGGCCACAGCCAAAACCAGCAAAACTAACCAACCACCCTGCACTAACCATATTTACAATATGTACAACACAAACCACACCACCACCTTCAACAACAGAGGGAAGGAGGGAGGGACTGCAGCAATGTGGATCTTAACATCTACATTTATGGTAGGTACAAAACTGTACTATGTTCTTCATCTCACTTTGCTGCAGTCCTTACATATGGGTAGAATCCCAAAGCAGAGGTAAGGGAGGATGGCAAAACTATAAAGCATTAGGAGCTGCCAAAATGCCCTGTAAAATTGCAGTGGCAAATCCAGCCCTAGATCTAGAGTAAAGTGGAAGGTGGTAATGCTTAGAGAAAGTATGCACTGAACTCCAAGTAGCTGCTTCCAAAATATCTTTAGTAGCCAAAAGCTGTAGAAGTGGCAGTAGTCCTAGTGGAATGACGCCTCATCCCAGCTGGAATCTCCTTACCATGATGGGAATAACAGAAAGCAATACAAAAACCAATCCACTTAGAAATAGTTTGTTTTGAAACAGGTTTGCCCTGAGAACCCAAAGCAAAAGAAACAAACAACTGCTGAGACTGCCTGAACCCCTTAGTTCTGCTCAAATAATATCGCAACTGTCTGTGTATATCCAAAGTGTGCAAAATCCTTTCCCCTTTATTTTGGGGGTTTGCATAAAAAGTAGGCAAATGAATAGTCAAAGCCACACTAGAAACCACTTTAGGCATAAAAGAAGGGTTAGTACGCAAAGACACCCTATCCTTGTGGAAAATTAAGAAAGGCTCAACTGCCATAAGGGCCTGCAATTCAGAAACCCTTTTCGCAGAGGTAATGGCCAACAAAAAAGCAGTCTTCCATGATAAATATTTCAACTCTGCCGATGCTGCAGGCTCAAAAGGTTGTAGAGTGAGTTTCTCCAACACAAAATTGAGATCCCAAGCAGGAGTAGGAGCTCTACGTGGGGGTCTTATATTCTTTGCCCCTCTAAGGAATTGCTTAAACAAAGGCTGAGAAAATAATGGTGGGTCACAGTCATAGTGAGCAGAAATTGCTGCAGCATGAACCTTTATAGAGGAGAAGGACAAACCTTTGTCCAATAACTCAGTAAGGTATTGAAGCATAACACTTAAATTAGGTTTAGAAACATCAAAGTCCTTTGCTGTACTCCAAAATAAAAATCTCCTCCATTTATCTGCGTAACTTTCCTTGTACTAGGCCTTCTGGCCTCCAAAATAACATTCAAAACTTGTTGTGGAAGCTGAGACCCTCCAGGGTTTAAAACAGAATATGCCAGGCTGTCAGATGTAGAGAATGAAGTTTGACATTGAGTAAATGACTGTTCTCCTGAGACAGCAGGTGAGGAATCAAGGCAAAGGCCATGGAGGCTCCTGTACCAGACTTCTCAGTAATGGGTACCAGTGCTGTCGAGGCCAATCTGGAGCTATTAAAATCATGTTTGGCTTGTCCTGTCTGACCTTCAGCAGTACCTTTGGGAGGAGAGGCAGAGGTGGAAAGGCATACACGTGAAGATTGCTCCAATTGAATGAGAGAGCATCCACTTTCCAAGCTGTGGGATGAAACCTTTTTGTGCAAAACTTTGGCAGCTGGTAATTTAGAGGAGAAGCGAACAGATCTATGTCTGGAGTTCCCCATAACACTGTCAATCTCTGAAATACATGAGGATCCAATTTCCACTGTGGGGATCCATAATTTTTCTGCTCAACACATCTGCTAAGGAGTTCTGTGCTCCTGGCAGAAACCTTGCCTGAAGATTTAGCTGTAAACCGAGAGCAGTCTCCCACAAAATCATTGCTTGTCTGCATAGAGGATAAGAATCCCCTTGCTTGTTGATGTACCACATGACAGTTGTGTTGTCTGTTTGAATCAACACCTGCCCTGGAAGAAGTAAATCCTTGAAAGCTATCAATGCAAATTGGACTGCTAACATCTCCTTCAAGTTGATATGTAGATGTTGAAGTCTGGCAGGCCACGTGTCTTGTACCCATTTTCCATTTAGATGAGCTCCCAAGCTTTGTCTGAGGCATCTGTCGTTAAAATCTGACTCGCCTCTGGCCGGGTCACAGAGAGTCCCTTGTTTAGGTGACATTCCTGAGCCCACCACAAAAATTCCTTTTGAATGCAAGGTATTATCTGAATGACAGTGTCCAAATCTTGGCAGTGCTGTGTCCATACATTCTTGAGATACCACTGTAGCTTCCTCATATGCAGTTTGGCATTGGGAAGTACCAGAATACAAGATGCCATGAACCCCAAGGCTTGAAGGACTGTCCTTGCAGTCAGCCTGGACTGACGAGACAATTGGTGGAAGTAAAGAGAAAGATTCTTTTGTTTGTCCGGGGTCAAAAAGGCCCTCTGGGATGCTGTATTCAGTCTCACACCCAGAAAGCACATGTCCTGAGAGGGTACTAGACTGGACTTTATTTCGTTCACAGAATACCCCAGGCATCTTAACACTGCCATCACAAACTGTAAATGATGAAGAAGTTCGTCCTTTTCTTGGGCCAGAATCAGGCAATCGTCCAAATAAGGATAGATTTGTATTCCTCTTAGCCTGAAAAAAGCTACCACTGGAGCCAGAACCGAACACTCTGGGCGCAGTAGATAAGCCAAAGGGCAATGCAGAGAACTGATAATGTGAAGTCCCAGCCCTTCCTGCAACTGGGCCTGATAGGAACATGAAGGTAAGCTTCCTTGAGATCCAGAGTCACCATCCAGTGATCTTTGCCCAGCAGAGGTAAAAGCTGTTGTAACGTCAACATTTTGAACTTGGGAATGTCCAGATATGTGTTGAGGATAGATAAATCCAAAATTGGTCTCCACGTGTTTCCTTTCTTTGGTACTAGAAACAGGCGAGAATAAAATCCTAGGCCCACTTCTGGCAGAGGGACAGGTTGTATGGCCCCTATTTGAAGTAGTAGAGAAATTTGTTTGTGAGCCTCTAGTCTTTGCTGAGGAGGAACGTCCGGCATGCCTTTGAAAGGAGGCAAGGTATGGAAATAAAACTTGTAACCCTGGTGTATGATATCCAATACCCATTTGTCTTGGGTAATCAACATCCAATTTTCCTTGAAGAGTGCTAACCTTCCTCCCAAAGGTGCTGCCAGGCAAGAAGGATCTGGCAGCTGAAAAAGTAGGTCATTGGGCCTGTTTACGAAAGGATTTACGAAGATTGTGCAGGTGAACTTCCTGTTCTAGGCCTGAAAGAACTCTGAGCTCTGCCCCTACCCCTAGACTGAGAATCATAAGAAGGATACGTCCATCCCTTAGCAGGCCAATTCCTACTAAACTTGGAGGCTGAACTTGCAAAAATCTTTAACAGCCTGCATAGACTTAGCCTTGTCTTCCATTTTCTTCAAGACTGACTCCACAGGTGAACCAAACAACACATCAGACTGCAAAGGAGCATCCAAAATCCTTGTCTTAACATGGTCAGATAAAGTCTGATCCTTCAGCCAGGCGTGCCTGCGAAGAACTGAGCCAGTGGCAGCCACCCGCCTGCACAGCATCAAAACCACACTGTAATGAATGCTTACCCACCTGTTCAGAGACATGCACCAAATCTTGTAATTCTTTACACTCAATGCCTTCCGCCAGAGCATCCACCTTAGACTTCAATTGAGAAAGAAGAAAGTTTTGATATTTCAACATATGAAACTGGCAATTCAAAGCCCTCATAGCTAAGGTAGAAGATGTATAGACCTTCTTTCCCCATCTATCCAAAGCTCTGGCTTCTTTATCTAGAGGAACCGGATTTTTACAACAGAGGCCTTGACACCCTTAGGTCCCTGACTAATAGTTTCTGGGTCCGCCCTAGGACTCTTATAAAGATATTTATGAGCCTCAGGCACCCTGTAATACCTATCCGGTTTAACAGGAGCAGGAGGCAGAGAATCAGGATTGTGAAGCCTCTGCAAACACATCTTCCACAACATCCAGAACAGGGGTATAGCCAAGGGCCTATGCTGGGGTAACAGCAAAAATTCCCTAAGCCTTTTCCGAGAATCAGAGAAGTCCTGACCTTCCCACTTAAAATGTTCCCTCATAGAATGAAGTGTCTCTGAAAAGAAAAATCCTCTGGAGGAGAAGCAGAAGGAGTGGAATCATCTGCATCAGAATCAGAATAAGGAGAGTACTCCTGCAAGTCTTCAGCTGAAGACTCTGAAACATCCAGCCTGCTCAAAACTTCCCAACTCTGGCTCCACCCTAGGCCTCTTATCAGGAGGGGCAAAGAACCTCTAATCAGAGTAATCAAATCTTCTGCCATTTTAAGCATGTGTTTCTTAGGCACAGACCCTGCTGAACTAGGAGTGACACCAACAGAAGCTAAAACTGGCCTGCCTCTGGGAGAAGCCTTGGAAACAGAAGGAGAAGGCCTAACCACCCTAGGAAGGGAGGGGAGTACAGTAACTTGAGAAGCCCCTTCAGCCTGACCTGCCTCCTGAGAGTCCACCTCCTGCAAAATCAAAGTCTCCCCCTGAGACTCCAGAGAAGGAACCACCGTTCCACCTCATCTTGCCTGGGTTTAACTGCTTTGTCTTTGTGCTTCGAGAAGCATATTATAATTGCACCGCTTCCCAAAGACCAGCCTAGCACAATCTAACCTTTAATAGTGCGTTTATTGAACCTAGCACAAAAGCGACACCCAACAACGTCGTGCTCAGGCCCCAAACAAGGAATACACAAAGAATGATAATCCCTATGCGGTATCTGTTTCCCACAAGAAATACAGTTATTCACTTTTTCTGACATCCGTAAAACACTGAGGCAAGAAAACAAAATATTCAAATTGAAATTTCAGAACGGCACTTGCAACGCTGCTTCTGCATCGGACCATGGGGCAAAAGACTGAGGAAATGCCTGATGTCAACTTTGGTATTCGGGCCAACCGAGGACAGCGGACTACCCATATGTAAGGACTGCAGCAATGTGAGATGAAGAACATCCTGCAAATCACAGTCAATAGCACATAGTAATGGGGGATGAACAGCTACAATGCTGAATTTTTTGGTAGCAGCCTCAGAGCCTTGAAGGTCAACAATCAATCTGCATCCATGAGTTATCAGGGTCATAAACCCTGCCCCTAGCCCATAAATCAAAGTCAAAGCTGCCTAGTTATCAGCCTGCCTCACTAATAGCATCATGCATTCTTGCTATCAAACTGATTTTTTTGTATTGTACACAGGGGGTTCAAACCAATACTTAAGGTACTTGATAATGCCTCTATAAAACAGCACTTGTACCCAACAGCTTTTACCTCTATAAAGGCTATACATATTTTCCTTAACTAAAGAGCATCTTCATAAGAGATAGGAATTTCAGATTTTATTTTGTTTACTGTAATTCTGCAAGATCTATTGTTAATCAGGATATGCAATGAGGCAGTTAGCAGAGAGGACTATAGCTCTTAACTGTTAGTGAGCTGCTTCCTGTGCCCATGGTACAGAAGTTAATTCCTTCTACCTTCATTTGCCTTCTCTGTAACTGTGAGCAAATCACTTAACCAGTAGGGCTCCTGGGTCACCTCTGAAAGAGATAATTTGTCTAGTGGGCTTATCCGATCAACAAATATGTGAAACATAAAACTTCTACCTGATATGCATTACAACAGAACATGGCCCTCATGACAAGTGGAAAATCTGATCTCATGCCCCACATGGTTCCTTAAGTAATAATGTAAATATATTAGAGGTAAATGTTTTGTTTGTCTTTTCGGCTTTTCCCGGTTAGGGGTCGCCACAGCAGAACTCCGGTCCGCTAATGATTGGCAGTCGATTTTTTTATATTAGACTTAAATAATGTGTACAAATCCAGCATTGAATCTTTTAGGGTATGTTAGTTTTGACTATGTAATGTTTTTTTACACCGAGGAAACAAAGCTTAAGAATCTCAAAACAGGAGCATATTCAAAATACTAAAAATAAAAACACAGGCAGTTGGGGCAGATTTATGTTTTGTGCACTTCCACAGTTCAACTATTTTATTTAAGAGTTGTACTGCTTAAGCAGGTACATTATAATACAATACAAAGTACTGATGCTGAGCACACACTTAAAAATGAAGCATTTCTCATTTTAAAAGGAAGAACAAAACACCCGAAAGGGCTAAACTAAAAAATGATGCAGCACAGCTGATTAAATGATTAACTTTGTGATTGTATTTACGTGTGCCTGATGTAATGTTTATTTTTTTGTCTCTTTAGCCAGAGTACTTAGGAATGCAGTTTGTGGCATGTATCTGACTAATTTTTTTATTGTTCTTTTATCATTACCAAACGCTGCTAAAAAGACAAAAATCACCATCAGCAGTCTTAATGCAGCCAAGCACAGCAGAGGTGCATTTAGGCATATGTTACAGTCAAAAAGAGTTAACTCTGATAAAGGCTTTTATTTTCTGGTCTACTTTCTGTACATATCTTGCATTCCCTTTAACAAGCAGAAAGGCAGCACCACATTCATGTGCAGGTCTTAATAACATGCTACATGGAAATCATTCTGGAAGACCTATTTTAAGGTGAGCCACAAACTTAGGCAACTAAATGTTTAAGAATTTCTTAATAAATAATGCAATATAATTTTTCTCCCTTACTTTAAGCAATGACTTAACTGCACATTAACAGTATTGCTAATTCTGGAATGGGATCACTAAACAGTTAATGGGCTCCAAGTTATTGGTAGGGTACCAACAGTTTAGGTTATGTAATGTATACCTCTCAAAAGTCAAAGCTCTCCATGTAAAATGGAGTAGTTCAGACTGTAGATCTGTACATTTACAACAGTTCCCTCCACCATAAGACCATGTATGGTACTCTTCTCTGAATCCCCTCCAATATATAGCCATGTATGGTACTCTTCTTTGAATCTTCCTCCTCCTTTTCCCCCACCCCCATTTTTTTCTACATGGAGAGTCAGGGTGTCAAAAAGTCAACTGTCGCCATCTTTCTCAATTCAATGCCACTTTCCTTCATCAGTCAAGCCCGACTGTTGCAGGTCTTCTCTCATACAATCCATCCATCTTTTTGCTAGACATCCTCATTTCCTCTTGCCTTCTTCTTGCCCATTCCAAATCTTATTCACCATGTGCATTCCTAAACGCATGCATGAATTGCTATAATCTGTCTTCTTTGAACTTCTCTGCAATTGGAGCTACTTGGGTTTCTGTTCAGACATCTTCATTTCTTCAACTCTCCCACAGTGTGCATCCTACCACACATCTCAGATACTTCATCTCAATCACGTCTAGCTCTCTCAACTGTTCTGTCTTCAATGCCAAAACTTCTTTACCACCCAGTGGTAATGGTCACACAACTGTTTAGTACACCTTACTTTTAAGCTTCTTTGGCATTCCTCTGACACACTGTGCCAGCTGGTTGCAGCCCCTCCGACTGTAGCTTTGACCTCCACATTCAGACTTCTCTGCTCCTCAACCACCCATTTCAGATACTGGAATCTGTTAATATGTTCCACTACTTTCCCTTCCTCGTTCACAGCTTCTACTGATTCCCCCATTTGCTGCCATTACAACTCTCTCATCTGTAATCCGTTTCATCACATGTGCCTTCAAATTTGCATTTCATTCCCCTATCCTTTGCTTATGTTCTTGTTCATAGATGGTCTGTAATGCCACATTACCATACAGCAACTTTGTTAAATCAGTCTCCTCCAACCTGTTTGCTAATGAAATCCATCACTAACATGAACAGAAGTGGGCTCAGAGCCGAATCCTGATGCACACCCACTCTTCCATTTGTACTTATGTCATTCAGTCCTTGTACATAATCTGCACTAATTTACCCATGTTTCAGGGAGTTCAAAGTTCTCTGAACTGCCATTAGTATACATATTTCTTCAGGTATATCCTCCTGACATACAAACATTCCAGATGGGAGCTAACCAGTACTCATAAGAATCAAGTAACAGAGGTCCACAACTTAAGCTATGCATCTGAGCAACATATTTAAGTAAATATTTAACTAATAATGCAATTCAAGTCAATTAAAACAAAGTCTCTGTGTACTGACTACTTCAAGTGTTCTTTTTGTCCTATTATGTTGTAGTCTCTTCTGAAAATGGATACATGTATCCCACAAGTATTTTTTTTTTTTTTTTACAGTTAAATTTCCACAGTATAGCATACGGCCAGCATTTTTTTTTAAGTAATGGATGCATGTATATTTATTTGTTTATTCTCACTGCAAATTATCTTTTATTTTTCCCTTACTTATACGAAAAGAAGCTATATGAGCTGGGCTTTAAGAAACCAATTGTTGCCACAAACTCAGAGTATTAGAGAAGATTTGTGACATCAGTTGCTCATGAGCTCTATGATACTTAAAAGGTTCAAGTGTAAAGCTGTAAAATTTCTGGTCAGTTACATGGAATCACTCAATTCCAGAACTCATCTACAGTCGCAGGTGACCTGTTGCCCAAGAATCATACCTCTCAAGTGTACCCAATTTTGAGGAATGTTCCTCATTTGGGGTCTTAAAAAGTTCATGTCCCTCAAAGTTCCACATTGAAAGAGTCTGTCACACATTCAGTATCAGTAATTTTTAACAGATGTCAGTGGCAAATAGAACTGAATCAATCATATTTTATTAAAAGACCTAGTCTATAAGTACAAATATCACATTTTTACCATTCTATGAGCTTCCGGGTCTATATTAGAACATCGATGTTTCTCAACATCGACTGTTCTACTATCGAACCCTATTCAGCGAGCAGCTTGAAAATAGCAAAACTGCAGAAACCAAATTTTTTCCCAGGGAAAGAATTAGGTTGTCAGTTTCTGTCGCTTTGCTATTTTCAGCGCTAATGTGGAACCTTACAGGTTGGGTTCAGGTAAGTGTGCGATTGTGTGGATGGAGGTTAGGGCAGGTTAGGTGAGTTAGGGTGTGGGTCAGGTAAGTGTGCGGTTGTGTGGACATGAGGGTTAGGGCGGGGTAGGTGAAGGTTGACGCGAGCTGGACTGAGTTGTGAAATATGCCATGTTAGGTGGTTAAGGTGCGGATAGTTAGGTGAGACAATTAGTAGTTAAGTAACATATCAAAATGTTACAAAATGCTCAACTGAAAACATATTTAAGTAAATATGTAACTAATAATGCAATTCAAGTCAATTAAAACAAAGTCTCTGTGTACTGACTACTTCAAGTGTTCTTTTTGTTCTATTATGTTGTAGTCTCTTCTGAAAATGGATACATGTATCCCACAAGTATTTTTTTTTTTTTTTTTTTTTACAGTTAAATTTCCACAGTATAGCATACGGCCAGCATTTTTTTTAAGTAATGGATGCATGTATATTTATTTGTTTATTCTCACTGCAAATTATCTTTTATTTTTCCCTTACTTATACGAAAAGAAGCTATACGAGCTGGGCTTTAAGAAACCAATTGTTGCCACAAACTCAGAGTATTAGAGAAGATTTGTGACATCAGTTGCTCATGAGCTCTATGATACTTAAAAGGTTCAAGTGTAAAGCTGTAAAATTTCTGGTCAGTTACATGGAATCACTCAATTCCAGAACTCATCTACAGTCGCAGGTGACCTGTTGCCCAAGAATCATACCTCTCAAGTGTACCCAATTTTGAGGAATGTTCCTCATTTGGGGTCTTAAAAAGTTCATGTCCCTCAAAGTTCCACATTGAAAGAGTCTGTCACACATTCAGTATCAGTAATTTTTAACAGATGTCAGTGGCAAATAGAACTGAATCAATCATATTTTATTAAAAGACCTAGTCTATAAGTACAAATATCACATTTTTACCATTCTATGAGCTTCCAGGTCTATATTAGAACATCGATGTTTCTGAACATCGACTGTTCTACTATCGAACCCTATTCAGCGAACGCTGAAAATAGCAAAGCTGCAGAAAACCAAATTTTTTCCCAGGGAAAGAATTCGGTTGTCAGTTTCTGTCGCTTTGCTATTTTCAGCGCTGTGGTGGAACCTTACAGGTTGGGTTCAGGTAAGTGTACGATTGTGTGGATGTGAGGGTTAGGGCAGGTTAGGTGAGTTAGGGTGTGGGTCAGGTAAGTGTGCGGTTGTGTGGACATGAGGGTTAGGGCGGGGTAGGTGAGTTGGGGTTAGGGCGCGGGTGAGGTGAGTGTGCGACAGTGATGGACCTTAGGGTTAGGGTTTGGGTTAAGGTAAGCGGATAGTTAGTGGTGTATGTACAGTTTAGTGTAGGGTTAGATGCAAGATTTTAGGTGTGTGTGTGTGGATTGCTGTTTGTTTGGTGTGCTTGTGTTGTGTGTATGTGTTTTGGAACAGCAAATTCTTTTCCTAGGAAAAAATTTGCTGTTCTGAATGTTTGAGGTTGTCAGTGTTCGTTGAATTGGGTTTGATATTAGAACATTCGAAGTTCTGACACTTCGATGTTCTAATATAGACACGAGCTTCCTAGTTAAAGTTGAAAGTAAGCCATTAGTAAGTGTTCCACATTTTGCCCATTTGTTCCACATTATGAGAGGCAGTGTTCCTGATTTTGGAGATGGAAGGTTGAGAGCTATGCTAAGGATGTCAACAGTCTGATAATTCTACCTTCTGCAAGGCTCTAGGAGATTTATTATTTATTCCATTACATGATCTTTATTTCTATTGCTACTTCTTCCAAGGTAAGAACACACTATTAATTTACTTCTTCAAATTCCATAACCTCCTGCTGATAGCAAACATATTCTCACTCTGTTGAAAACATAAGCACATTTATAGCATAAGTGACTGATCAGTTTGCTTTCCAAGTTCAAATGCCACATTTTTCCATATCAACCTTCCCACTGTCACTCAAGTTAATTATGTTTTTTCTTGATTCCACAAACATTTATCAGGTACTGCAACTTATCATCCATCCTGCTGCAGTCACTTATCTAGTTCTTGACTATCTCAGTTAACTGCCTGTTGAACTATGCTACTTTTTTTTTTTTACCATTCTGCCTTGTTCAGTCTCTGATTAAATGAATACGGAATCATTGGTGCAAAGTGTTTAAAGTTTCTTAACTTTGAAGATGTAAAACATGATGATGGCTCACAAAATTAAGGAAATGTTGGGCACCAAGCTGGCACCTTGGCACCGTAGAAATCTACTGCCAATCATTAGCGGACCAAAGTTCCACTGTGGCGACCCCTAACTGGGAAAAGCCGAAAGAAAAACAACATGTATGGTCTGGCAGTTAATGCAGAGGATTTAGGCTCTCAGTTGTTACTGAGTTGCTTACAGTAGCCAAGAGTACAGGGATTGACTTCCTCCTTCAGTTACCTACTGACTATTAGCAGGTCACAACCAGACATGGCACGCAAGTTGCCTCCAAAAAGTGACACTTTGTCCACTGAGCTGAACTGCTTAACAAATAGCTCTAAAAGTCACAAGGAAAGAATTGCCCCTCCCCAAGGAAAATTTTTTTTTGTAGTTTTTCAAGATTTATTTAATATAACCAACCTTTCCAAATGCTTTCTGTAATGCAATTTTAAATCTCAATGAAAATGTGATGGCAACAAATGATCATAGTCTGGCTATTTAATTTCACAGGCAGGAAAGTATATATGTGACACTGAAAACAAGGATTAAAAAAAAAATAGTGCAAATGCCTATAGATGGGGGGGTGGCAAAAATGGACCAATTGCCTTTGACAGAAAACTCTTCCCTCCATTTGCTGGAGGCGAATTCACAGCATAGAGAGTGACATCAAGTGATCACAAGGTTAATGGTTCTCTCTACTTGGAGTGAAGTGAAAAAGGTATGGTGGATGTCTGCTGCATTGCATATCACTCTCCCTAGGTGGTGAACAACTCAATTAAACTACTGTCACTGCTATAGGATAGTGATTCTGCTATGCCCTCCATCACAATCACAGTTCTGCCATATGACAGCCTTCTTCACTGAAACCTAGTTTAAGATCCTGGGTAGGGAAGTAAGCAGAAACTTACATGGTACTCTATCTGACTGGGGATAGTGGTGGTAGTCAAAAGGGCAGAGCAATCTTACCAGAGCGATACCTCCAATGAGAATAAAGTTGACAAACAGATCTGCTGCCTGGTAGAGGGCAAAAAAACAAAAACAGCAGCTGTCATCTGTTCCAAAAAAGTCCGCTCAATCTTCACGACAGCTTGGGTGTAACACAATGAACAACAAAAGTTAAACGGTACAAGCATTCCCAAAATATATTAAAAAAATCTATTAATTAAAAACCAGTAAAAACTGGGACAGCAACAAATGACATCCAAGAAATGCACAGGCACACTTTTCAGCAAACGTGCTACATGATCCAGTATTAGTCTAATGTCACAGGTGGAAATGTGTCTACCTGTCCCATTGATGACTCAAGGACTCATTTGAAATGTGGGTCATGTGATACAGCAGTGGAGGGAAATGAATGACACATGACTTCCTCACATCCACAGAGAAGGGAAGATAATTGTCCCGTCACTGTGGCAGTCAAAATGTTTGGCAAAAGACTGGAGAACACGGTTGTGGATTATGCAGAACAATCTGATGAGAAATAGGACTTTAAAGTCAGCAAAGTATAATGCACAAATGGTGAAAACAAATGCCGGGCACTGTTTTAGATGCCTCTATCAAGAGGGTGTAAGCAAGTAAATCATATAAAAATGCTCTTTATCCAGTTTGCAATAGAAGGCAGTAAACTACAAACCAGCTCTTGAGCTGAAATAAATTGCCAAAGATTAGAAGCTAATTAATTTGCAGTCAGTATGAGAAATTAAATGCTAGCAAAAATCCAAAGAAAAGATCATAACTTATTAAATTAAATCTGTGATTTCAGGTAGAAACTGCAAGGCAGTAGTATCAAAATCATACTTCTTCTTTCAGCTTTTCCCGGTTAGAGGCCGCCACAGCGGAACTCCGGTCCGCTTCATACTACGATGCTGAAAGTGCATCCAACTAATGAAGCACATGCTTTTGCAACTTTTCCTTACATCAAGTGTGCTTATGCTCCCCAACCTTGACAGCTTATACCCTACAACTTCCTTATTATACCTCATACCCTTCTACTCTATTCTACAGCCCCTAGAGATATGAGGGGCGGGAGTATAGAGGCTTAAATTCATGTATGAGCTTGTATATACTAACCCCACAGTGTGTGGGCGACTGTGGAGTTAGTACATACAAATAAGGGGGTTATGGAGATAAAGCATATGTTTATATGCAGTGTTCTATTGATTTGCCAAGACTTTTGTGCTTGTCTGAGAGTTTAGGGAAATTCATCTGCAGGTAGTGCTGTTTTCTTGTATTTAAATTAATATGTCTTTGTAATGTATCAATAGCATACATACAGCTAGGAGTCTTGAATCTGCAAATTGGATGTGACTGTAGGACAGCAGAAGGAGAGTAGTGCTGTGGTCAATCATTAACGATGGACTACTAGACTAGTTGATTTTGTATTTATGACACACACACACACTCCCCCGAGGTCTCTTTTTTAAGGGAAAAAACTTCACAATCTTTTCAATAGTAGTTATACTGTGTTAGTCAAAGTGAAAAGTAACTTTATTGACATTTAGACCATACACAAGGTGCACAGCTGAATGAAATTGCTTTTCTCCAAGTTCATGTGAAACAGAGAAACACAGCAACACAGAAACAAAATACACATACACAAAACACACACAACATTGACTGAGCCAACCAAAGGCACAGAAGGCACAAAAAGGCACCGAAGCTTCATCAACCATGCAGGATTACATGGACTACAGGAGTCCCCTCCGTCCACACCATCACCCTCTCCAACACCAACAACATCCAAAGTCAGTCTAGTCTCTGACATCACAGACTTAAATTTGATTCAACAACTGATAGACAAGTCAGGCTTCTGCTGCTTGCAATCTGCACAACCACAGCCACAAGCAGTTTTCAGCTATCTTCCACAGTCTTCACCGTCCACACCGACAGTGTGTGTGTGTGTGTGTGTGTGTGTGTGTGTGTGTGTGTGTCGTTAAAGAACTGTAAACTTTAGCCACTACCACAACTCCTGAATGTGTTGCACAGTATTCAGTCAAAATCTGCTAATGTAAAGTCTGTGTCACACCTCTTTTTTGAGTAACTTGGCGTCATTCCTCTCAACCTCTAACCACAAAAAATCTGGACAAAGCTACAAATAATAAAGGGGGAAACAAAGGCCCGAAAGCTTTTGCTATAGCATGCATTTTCTGAAAGATGAAGTCTGAAACTCAAATGTCAGTATTTAATTACTTCAATCCTCAAAGATTTGCCAGAAAACCACAAATTTTATGAGAACCATATCAAAAAATATAAAGCAAAAATCTCGATATTATGTGAAATTCTGGACAGTTGACAGGTATGCTTGGCATACTAAATATTATACCTACGTCATCAAAACAAAGCTGTCCTGGGACTTGATCATTCTTTGTTCATTCACTTGTTAAACGTGCATTAGCATATTATACAAACTATTAATTTGTTTTTCTTACTCCAACCAGCTACAATAATCTGTGCATTCACACTAGTAAAGGAGTCCTGTCAATGGCAAAAGAGATCACTGCAAATTAAGATCAAGTAAATCATTTTCTACATCTGTCATCACTACACTAGAGAAAGTCTGTTTCACCCATGACAACAAGAGCTCCTAATCAGACAGGCACAGATGAAAGGTCTGCAACATAATTGTCAATCCTGGGGTGATTCTGCAGTACAGGGTAGGCTAGAGTTATTTAAAGCCATTTATTGTGCCGACACAGCAGTACTCACAACTGCATTTCACAGAAATGCTGCTGTTTCATACGTTCCTTCACAAAAGCTTTCAACAAATGCCTGCGAATGGCAGGTGCTATAAATAAACTGGTGATTCAGTGATATTAACGAACTTCTTTATGAAGCTGAGAAATTCAAAATGTTTCTCCCGTTTAAGTCTGCAGACCACTGAAAAAGATCAGCAGTGTCTTCAAGTCAGACTTGATTTGGGACATTTTTACACCATTATGACTGCTCGCTATGGACATCACTTCTATACCAGCTACAACCTACATTTAAGCTAGTTTTATCAAGTGTTTGGTCAGTTTTATAATTATTTACAGCAGAGCAGGTCAAGAAATAGAGCTTATCCACTGTTGTTTATAACCTAATCTGCTATATATTTTGCTCATTTTTTTAATATACATTTTGCTCATTGTACACAAAATAGTGCCAGAATGGTGGCTATCTAAGCTTTGCATCAAACATGTCCACGACATTACTCAGCCTGCTTTAACTTAACACCACTAATTCAGATGAAATTTGCCTGAATACCCATGAAATTAGCATACCTGCTTAACTGTAGTGTATAAGGTATAATGTATTTAGTCATCCAAAGCATTCTGTCATGCTTGCAAGCTTTCTTTTCCTGAAACTTGAAGAGATGTTCATAGGTTCATTGGTTCATACTAGGCTATCTGCCCTAGGACATTTATAAGCCTAGCCAGAGTGTGTTTGGCTTTCGCCACCCATTTTAAATGAATTCTGCTATGCCCTTTTTCGAGGTTAGTATACTGTGCCTCTGTCTAACAGTGACACAGAAGTGATACCCGGGTAAACCTACTATCTCCCATCCACTCATCAAGATTCCTCTTGAAGAGAGTCAATGAGGGACTCTGCCTAACCTGGACTGGGATTTTATTCCAGAGTGAAGGGAGCCTCTGGGTTATGAATCTGTCCCTCCAGCATGTCCTATTTATTTTAGTGCTGAGGTTCAAGTCTCGAGCATAGCTCGATGGGATTTGGATTTTCTGAGGTGCAGCATGTCCATTAATTCCAGGTTGGACATGGCTTTATACGTCAGGCACAGATCGCCTCTGAGCAGGCGGTATGCCACTGAGTAGAGCTGGAGTTTCTTTAACCGGGCAGCATATGGCATCTGTTTGAGCCCTTTGATCTTCTTGGTGAGGTACTTTTGGAGTCTTTCCTGTTGCTGCAGGTGTCTGGTAAGGTACATCCCAAAAGGGGCATTGTACTCAATTATGGGCCTGATGAGGGATGAGTAAAGAGGCACAATGACCTCCCCTGATCTAGATGTGAATCCCTTCATGATTAGGTGGGCTATATAAAATGTTTTTCTAACCACTTTGGCCACGTGGTTGTCAAATGAGAGATTGCTATCAACTTGGGTCCCCAGGTCCCTAATTACTTCTTCCGTACTTAATGGATTACCACCTATGTGGTAATTTGTGGGCACTTTGTTTTTGCCAAAGGGGATGACTATACACTTTTTGGCGTTTAGCTTGAGGCCATGGCTCTGGCACCAGTTGTCTGTTTCTATGAGGCCCTTTTGTAGGATGCTTGTGTCGGCTGGAGAGTCGATTATTCTGCCCAGTTTGCAGTCATTTGTGAACTTGGTCAGCCACAGTCCTTCCGTGTTAGCCTGTACCTCCGAGAAATATATACCAAACAAGAGAGGTCCCAGGACTGAGCCTTGTGGGATGCCACTTGTAACTGGTTTGGAGTCTGACATGGCTCCAGCAATTCTAACCATGTGGGTTTTGTTCCTTGAGCCAGTTTGCAACCCATCTAGTGACATAGGGGTTTATATTTAAGCTGGTGAGCTCATCTATAATGCCCGACTGTGGTATTGTATCGAAGGCTTTTGCAAGGTCCAGGTAGGCTGTGTGGACCACCTTCCCCTCGTCAATGGCCTTGGTGACTGTTTCAAAGAAATCGACCAGGTTTAAGAGGCAGGATCTGCCCTTAACAAAGCCGAACTGGGTAGGATCTAGTGTCTGTAGGTCCCCAATATCTTTATTTATGAGGTCCATGATGATCCTTTCCATAGCTTTGCAGACCAAACTAGTCAAGCTTATGGGGCGATACTTTCCAGGATCCGTTGAGGCACCACCTTTGTGGAGAGGGACCACTGTTGCTGTACGCCACTCTTTGGGTACATATCCTGTAGTAAGGCTGAGATTGAACAGTAGTTTTATGTTTGGGTTTAGTTCTTCTTGGAGTTCATGTAGGATGCAGCCCAGGACACCATCTGGTGCCACTGATACTGTGTTTTTTGCTTTGGAGAGGGTGGCTCTTACCTGAGCATCTGAGATGTCAGGGGGCAGCACTCTGCTGGGATAGATATTTGCCCTTTTGGTGGGGAAGGGGGGGGAGAAGTTTGCACTGAACCTGTCACAGCTAGGATGTTGGCAATGTCTGTGGGTTCGGTGTATTTTTTGTCATTTTGGACTAATTCTGAGCATATCTGGGAATTCCCACCCAGGTTCCTAACATAACTAAAGAAAGCCTTGTGATTATCCTTAGTGTCTTGTGCAATTTTTCTCTCGAAGCTGGCCTTAGACGATTTTATGAGTGCCCGTAGTTTTTTGCTAATACTGATCAGAGATGCCTTCCCTTTTTGGGATTTTGCTCTATCATGTAGTAGCTTACTCCTTCTATTGTATAGTTTGTTTATGGTTGGGGTCCACCAGACAGGACGCCTAACTTTGGAGGATTGAGTCTTGGTTTTATTTGGGATTGCATGATCCATGCATTCCTGAAGGTGTTCATAGAATGCGTTTATAAAGGATTCTGCGGTCTGGACCATATTTTCCACAGGCCCGGGGGCTTTGAAGGATTCCACCTCGGTTTTGAGGAGTGTGAAATTTGCTTTAGAGAAGTTTTCACTGTGGTTTTCTGGGCAGGGGCTGGGGTTGGGATGTGAATATCTAGTGAGATTAGTTTATGGTCTGATCTTACCAGTGAGGGATACACTTCTGGTCTGGTGTCCCCATGTTGGTGATGATCAGGTCCAGTATGTTTTCCCCTCTTGTGGGAGTGGCAACAAGTTGTTCCATAGCATTTGAGTTTATAAATTCTAGGAACCTTTGGGCTAGGGTGTTTGAGCTAAAGTAATTCTCCCAGTCTATGTTAGGGTAGTTGAAGTCACCCAGTATAATGGTGTTTGGAGAGACCTTCATATTTTCCAGTGTTCTCAGGAAGGCCGAGTGGGGTTCCTGGGTTTGGGAGGGTGGTTTGTAGCAGGCTATAAACTGGAAGGCAGTTTTACCCACTGTTAGTTGCACATGGATAGTCTCTGATGCTTCGTGCTGTGCCACCAACCTGGAGGTGTGGATATCTTTGATGAATATTGATACTCCCCCTTCTTTTGTGGTTCGGTCCGAGCTTTGGGGCTGAAAAACCTGGTATGAGGTATAACCTGGTAGTGCTGGGGTGCTCTCGGGAGCCTAGAACCAGGTTTTTGTTACTGCACAGATATCGATGTTCTCCATGCTAAGGAGAGTTTCGAGTACGTGCATCTTGAGGTTTACACTTCTGGCTTTGAGTAGCATTACTCTTAGTTTCTTATCCCTTGTGATACCTATGGAGGTGGGTTTGTCTTTTGAGCCTTGCCTAAAAAAGGGGGGTAAGCAAGAGCCTTTGCCAATATCCGAAAGCCCAGGGGTGACAGGTGCAAGTCGTCCCTAGCGAAGCATCGTGGCTTGTCGAGTATGTCATCCCAGGCAGACAGGCACTGGATCCCCTTTGAATGACACCAATACTTGATTGTTGAAATTGATCATCTTGTCTTCATATTGTGGCATCATTCTTGGTGAGGGTAAGATGCTACTCAAGGTCAGGGTCATACTGGCCTGGGCTACATGCTCAGAGAGCTCTTCTATGTCTCTTTTCATGTAGTCCAGGGAGGTACGTCTCAGGTCATTCCCACCAGCATGGACAATGACTGAGTCATATTTGTACTTGCCTTGGAGTGACCTGAGTGCTTGTGTTATGTGGCGGATCCTAGTGCCCGACAGGCAGCTCACAGTGACCTTCTCCTTGTTCAGCCTGGTGAGCGGGACGTCAGTGTGCCTGACGATAGAGTCACCTATTACAAGTGTAACAGGTGTGCTGTTTAGCCTTAAGGGATGTGACTGTTCGGCACATTGGCTTTGTGAGCTATGTGTTGCACGTGTTTTGTTTTGGGGTAGCGGTTGCTTGGGAGTCTGCTTTGGAGGTCTCTGCTGCTTAGGGAGATTTTTATTTAGAGCCTCCGAGTATGTTTTTGTGTGTTTATGTGTTTGGTTTGCTGTCGTGGTAGGTCTATGTGAGACTGGAATTGTAGTGAGTGTGGTTTCCTTCTCCCCCTGACTGGTTACGTCAGTACTGAGTTGAGAGAGCTTAGCCTCCAGTTTGGCTATATAGTTGCATCTCTCACATGTGTTGGAATTTGTTGGGAGGAGGAGAGGGTTGTCTGTGTACATGAGGCAGTTGTAACATTGCCTCAAGATTCCCAGATTCACCAGCTGGACTGGGAAGGAGATTGACAACTGACCTTTGGACATGCTAGAATAGTATTGAGAATTCCTTTATAATTGAAAAAAAGGGCCAATGGGGAACAAAGTACTCAAGGGGAGTTTGTGAGGGTGTAGTGCTTTTAATTTTTTAGTGCCGACTTATATAATTGCTTTAATTAGCAAGTGCCAGGCTTTAGAGTGGGAATAGGGTGTTTATTTTGAAAACTAGATCAGTTCTAAGGGAAAAAGTGAAAAGCAGACTTTGTGGAGTCGAGAATGGTTTAAACCCAATTAAGTGGCGCTGCCCGATGCTGCACTATGCGCAAAATCGTGCAAAGCCGCGCTAAAGCGGGTTTTATACAGGGGGACTTGAAAGAGCTAGAAACTGGTCCAAAACGGCCAACAGACTACCAGATTTTTGTGCTAGGAATACTCCTCCAGGGATAGATAGGCTGCTCCAAGCTCCCCACTGCCACTGTTGAACAAAGAAGCCTCCCTTTATCCAAGAAAGGAAATGGGCAACACAGGAACTTTCCAAAAGTCCAGAATACAGTAAAGCCTGTATTTGGACTACTCTAGGTCAGGAAAGACGGGAAACCAGGATATTTTTTTTTTGCAACAAACAGCAGGAAAATGCAATAAATATGTAACACAGGCTAGTGCACTTGAGTGTGTAGCCTCAACAGGTAAAAGCAACAAACAGGACAAACTTTAAAAGTGCAGGTGCAAAAACAACTTTAAACAGTTTAAAACAGTTCAAGAAGCAGAAATACTTGCAGTTTAGCTGGATCCGACAGTCGCCCAGGTAGTAGCAGGAAAACAAACACTTTTATCAGGTTAGCAGTCGCTCTTTTAGCCTCTCTGCTGCTAGCACCACAAGGAGCTTGGCTGAGTAGTAACAAGCGCAAAAACCGCGCCAAAGTGGGTTTTATACAGGGGGACTTTAATGAGCTAGAAATTGGCCCAAAATGGCCAATAGACTACCAGATTCTTGCGCTGGGAACACTCCTCCAGGGATAGATAGGCTGCTCCAAGCTCCCCACTGCCACTGGTGAACAAAGAAGCCTCCCTTTATCCAAGAAAGGAAATGGGCAACTGCCAGATTCTTGTGCTGGGAACACTCCTCCCGGGATAGATAGGCTGCTCCAAGCTCCCCACTGCCACTGGTGAACAAAGAGGCCTCCCTTTATCCAAGAAAGGAAATGGGCAACAGAGGAACTTTCCAAAAGTCTAGAATAGAGCAAAGCCTGTATTTGGACTACTCTAGGTCAGGAAAGATAGGAAACAAGGGTAATTTTTTTTTCTTTTTTGCAACAAACAGCAGAAAAATGCAATAAATATGTAACACAGGCTAGCGCACCTGAGTGTGTAGCCTCAACAGGTAAATGCAACCAACAGGACAAACTTTAAATTACAAGCGCAAAAGCGCGCTAAAGCTGGCTTTAAAGCAAGGGATTAGAAAGAGATAGGAAATGGCCCAAAATGGCCAATAAGCTACAGGTCACTGGGCTGGAACCACTCCTCAAGGGACAGATAGGCTGCTCAGAGCTCCCCACTCTCACTGGTGAGCAAAAAAACTTCCTCCTATCCAAATAAGGATATGGGCAACACAGGAACTATGACACAGCCCAGAGATCAGCAATACCTGAAGACTGGACTTTTCTAGTTCAGTAAAGGCAGGAAACTAGGATTTTTTTTTTTTTTTTTTTATTACAAAGTAGCAGAAATTAGGTACAGAAACACAGTAAATGCTTTAACTCGGCTAGCACACTTGAGTGTGTAGCCTACCAGTTAAACTAAGCAAAAACAAACTTTAAAAGTGCAAAAAAACTCAGAAATACAGGCAGGAATGCAATAAAACAGATTTGCAGAGCTTATTTAGTTAAGGAAACAGAGAAGTCTATATATACAGAAAAGCAACTAAAACACACAAACACTTCAGATGCAGTGCAACCTAGAGCACTTGAGTTGTAGCAATATTAAAGTAATGAGCTAATGACACTAGACTGGGAGTAGTGTCTCAGATCAGATTTACAGTAGGGGCGGGCAACTGCAAAGCCACCAAGTATAAGAGCAAGACACCAACTGGGAGGGCAGATAGGGACAATAGCCAACAGACAGTAGGACTAGAGAAAGCGCAAACAGATAAAGATTTGTAAAGATACAGAATGCTTTTGACTGCAGACAAATCAGTTACTTGTGCAGATTAGTTAATAGCAATAAAATACACCAGAAGACTAAAAAGCAGACAATAAAAGTGCTATATATTAATTGTTAAATACAATAATCTGTATAAATAATCGAAAAAAAACAGGATACTTCTATATCTCAGCTAACAGCTGCGGTGAACAACTCTTATCCACTCTGCTCAGTGTGTGTAGCTTTGCAATGGTGTGAACTGGCTCATTTTTGCCTCAACATAAAGAACTCTTTTTGCAACAGTCATCTTCTCAGGTTATGTTCTTTTAAGACATTGTTCTCCTTTGCTCCTATACCCACACTACACCTAAACTGACAGCTACCTCATGGCATCCATTCTAACTGTCTCTGTAGAAAGAAATCTGGCTGCCTAATACAGTCCACAGTATGTGCTAAAAGAAGTCTCAAAGGAAATGAAAAACTTGTATCTTCCTTAGATCATATACCACTGAAGATTTACAACAGAAAAAACACTTCTGCATTAGAAATAAGCTCCCTTCCCTTTTTCTGCAAAAGGCAGCCAAAGAAATTGCTTACCCAATTTCTATACTCATAAATAGGACCATCCAAGAGGGAACCATCCCTCATATCTGGAAAATCTCTCATATAATCCCTCTACACAAAGGCGGTAACTCTATTGACTATTCTAACTTCAGACCTATTGCTCTTCTTTCTCCCTTAGCAAAAATGATGGAGAAATGTATTCATCAGCAACTTGTACAGTACCTCTCTCTTCACAATATTATAGCTAACTGTCAACATGGCTTTAGACCTCACCATAGCACCACCACTGCCCTCCTTTCCTTTGTAGATACCATAAACAGCAATCGCAACAATAATCTATTCTCTTCTGCCTTATTCATTGACCTTTCTAAAGCTTTTGACATGGTCAACCACTCTTCTTTAATTAGCATTCTTGAATCCTCTCATTTGATAACCTTGCCATCAAATGGTTTACGCCATACCTCAGTAACAGACAACAAGCCGCTCGTTGGGAAAACCATATCTCATCCTTACTGCCCATCACTATAGGAGTCCCTCAGGGCTCCATTCTTGGTCCTCTCCTCTTCTCCCTCTATATTAATGATCTCCACTCTGTAATTCCTCAAGCTACCTGCATTCAATACATGATGACTCCACTATCATTTGCTCAGCATCCTCCTCTTCAGATCTAATCTCACTAACTCAAACTATGTTTAACACAGTAGAAACATGGTTCACTAGACGATACCTACTTCTCAATGCTAAAACCAAACTTCTCCTCTTCACCCCCACCACTCTCTCCACTATACTTCACCATCTCCTCAATCAACAACACTGTCATCTCTCCTGACCCCACAACTAAACTACTAGGAATAACCATTGATAACAATCTCTTTTGACCAACACATCAACAACACCATCAAATCAGTTAACAGAAAAATAGGATCATTATACCGTATTAAACCATTTCTCACCCCATCTACTAGAACTACAATTGCTCACTCCCATCTCATATCAACTCTCTTTACGCCTCCCTATCTTCACCAACCTCAAGAAAACTAACCTAAACAAACTAGCAACTTGCTACAATAACATTGCCCGCCCGCTACTGGTAACCCTTTTAGAACCCATCACTGCCACAACTTGAAACACTTAGGCTGGCTGGAACTACAAAACTATCTTATTATCTCACAACTTACTATTGCCCACAAATTACTGTACCAACCTACCAACACCCCTATACTTTCACAACTTTTACTCCCTTATAACAATCTTACCTCTCTTCGCTCCTCTTGTAAACTTATGACCAAACCCATAAAGGCCCACAACGTAGCTGGTGACTCTCTTTCACCAATACTGTAGGAAGAGCATGGAATTTGCTGCCCAAGGAGTTAACTCTAATCTCATCCTTACCTCTTTTCAGACAACATATCAAACTGTACTTCCAAAACCACTGGCTTTGTTCTTGTAGTACTGCAGGCTAACTTCCGCTCCACCCTCTCTTTTCCTTTTACCCTTCTTTTACTTATTAATTAGCAACTACCCTGTTTCTTTTCCCTTGCTGTCCCACTATGCTCTGACCTACTTCTCCCATCTCTCCCACCTCCTCCTGACTGTCTTCCTTCTTTTCCTCTCTCTTCCTAACCCTGCCTCTTCCCTTTTATTCATCTTACATTCTCCTTCTACTACTCTACCCTTCTGAGCTTCAACTGTTATCCATATGGCAAATGCCTTATTGCATAACCTTTATGTACTAGGCAAAATGCTTTGAAACTGACCAAACATTATGTATGATATTAAACTGTTTGAGTTCCTTAATGTATGTTATTTTATTAACAAACTGATTTATATTTCTATTTTTATTGTATGTCTTTATTAACAATATGTCTGTCTGTTCATTATTATGTATGTGTGGAGCTTTTCTCCCCGGGCCTCTACTGAAAATGGACATATATCCAGCTAGACTAGCCCGGTCAACAAATGTAAAATAAAAATAAAAAACATAATGAAGTGGCATAGTTCGCAACAGGCACTCGTTAATAGGAACGCACTGAGTATTGCCAAGCAGCAGCTTATATTACTCTCTGATGTGTGAACTCATGTACATGTCCAAACTGGCTCACTTATAAAGAAGACCTGCATAATTCAAAAAAGCACTTATTTTTCCCATAAATAAGGCACAGTACTGAAACTTTATCTGTAAAGTAGAGCTAGGATACACTTCCCGTCAGATGCTAAACAAGGAAGTAATGAACACTGCAAAAGTATTGACAGACTTTGTTTATTTTCAGGGAGGAAGCTGTGATTGAGAGTCAAATACTCATCAGCCAGAGAATGGGATAAAAATACTTCTGGCCTTGAATAAAATCTTTCTCGATATATATGTGTAGAAATAGATTTACTTACCTTTATCGAACTGCACTTGTATTGATGTGAATAATGCCTACACCAACACACTACTAAGCATCAGTCTCGGTGCATACAAAAAATCTTAAAACAAAATTAAAAAGAAAACATTGTTTTTTGCAGGGGGAAAGCCCACTGCACCCTCAGACCCCCTGCTAATTATATCTAGTCCAACTCCAAGATTCTTCAGTTCTTGGGGAAAGGGTCAAATCCCCATCTCAGATTGTCTGATCTGCTACTGTTGTTGACAGGTGTCAACCACACTGTGCTGACTAAAGAGATGTCAACAAAAGTGCTGTTTGACAAAAGAAAGTAACGCCTTTCATATAAATATATATGGGAGTAGTACTTTCAATGTGTGTTTAAATCAATAGGTGAAAAAGCCAATACAGTTAATCAAACAGTACCAGCTTTTCACAACGAGATTCCTGTACAGTGGGTATCAGAGAATATTAACCTTTCCCCACTGTAGGACGATCTCTCAGTTTCTATATAAATATATATAATTAGCAGGGAGTGTGAGCCCCCCCCCCCCCCCCCGCAAAAAAAAAAATAAATAAACTTACTTTTAATCCTTTGTGGATCGGTGATGATCTTTTTAGTCCATTAGGTGTCGGTCATTACTGGACTGACATTGTGCATTTGTAATGGAAGTTTATGCTTCCATATAGATATATACATACATACATACATATACGGTATGCCCTTAAGGGGTCATTTGCATATATGCCATGGGTCTTCACTAGAGGCGGTTTAAGGTACTACACAATGAACATTCCAGTTAGGCTAAGTCTTTCTTACAGTTTTCACTGAGTGGTTTGTCCGTGTAATTGTTTTACCCCTTGCTTGATTTTTTCTGGAATATTTTATTTTACAGGCAACTTCTTGTTTATGGGCATCAGCCACATGTTTCTAAAGTAAGACCTCTACAGACCACGTCACAAAAATTTCAAAATATGCCATGTTTACAGCTAGTGGGGTGTGTCTTTCTTGGCCTAAATGCAGCCAAAAACCCTTTAAGTACATAGTAACAGGCATTCAGAAGCTGAGAGACTGGTATGTCCTTAATGGGTCATTTGCATACATCCCATTCACCTCTACTACAGGATGTTTAAGGTATTACACAGTGAAAATTCTAGTTTGGCTGAATCTTTCTTGCAATTTTTACTGTGTGTGTGTGTGTGTGTGTGTGTGTGTGTGTGTGTGTGTGTGTGTGTGTGTGTGTGTCTGTGTGTTGAAAAGGGGCATCTTGTTAAATCACACTATCCTTGTTAATAAATGAAAAATAAAAATTAAATCACCAAAATGCAAGAAGCAGGAGGACTGCATGACGGATCAAAAGGCTGTGTTTCAGTACCACCTTAACAAAGGAAGAATGACTCCCAGAGAAGTACATTCATTTTATTTATTTATTTATTTTACATTTGTTGACCGGGCTAGTCTAGCTGGATATATGTCCATTTTCAGTAGAGGCCCGGGGAGAAAAGCTCCAGAAATTAAACACATTAGACAAAGATAGACAATGCAAATACTAAGGCTTTAAATCAGGGCAAGTTAATACACGTAATACATAAAATAGTCATGGCAAATACACGTAATACATAAAATAGTCATGGCAAATACAAAGTATAATAAACAAATGTCTTAAAAAAAGAAAAATGTAGTTTTTTTTTTTTTTTTGGTCAAAGAGAATTACTGTATAAATGTCATAAAGGAGAGCTATCAAGGCTGTAGGGAGCAGATATTGTAGGAATTTTGGAAGAAGAAAGGATAGGGAGGTAAAAAAAAGAGTTAATCTGGGTTGGTGCAGGAGCAAAGCCAGTGTTTATTGAGATGAATTTTCAGCTGTCTTTTGAAAAGTGGAAGAGAGGACAAAGATAGGATTTCAGAGGGTAGTTTGTTCCACATTTTGCCAACTGAGTTGGAAAAAAGACAATCACATGCAGAGTTATTGGGTTTGGTTATATTAATCAGTAGTTTGTTGGAAGAACGTAGATGTTTCAGGTTATTGTATGGTGAAATGAGGCTAGAGAGTATAGGATCTTGTGAGCTATTAAGAGCCGTTGAAGTATGAGTTGGTTTTCGAGTTCAAGCCAACATAGTTTTCTTAGGTTCAGGCAGTGGTGAGTTTTAAATGGGGATCCTGTTGCAAATTGAGCAATATTATGGTAAGATGTTGCTAGTTTCTTGAGGTTGTTTTTGGAAAGATTCGTGTATATGGGGGAGGCATATAGAAGTGTAGAGATAAGGTGCGATCTGGCTAAGGTGGTCCTTGCTTCGGATGAAAGGAAGGGTTTGATTCTATAAAGGGATCCGATTTTTCTATTAACTGATTTTATTGTGTTATTGATGTGAGTCTCGAAGCTGAGATTATTGTCAATAGTTATACCTAATAGTTTAGTAGTTGAATCTGGAGAGATGAGAGAGTGTTATCAGTGGAAGAAAGAGTGAAGTTTAGTGGGGTAGATCTGCGGGAAGGTGAGAACTATAGCAATTTAGTTTTCTTGGCATTAAGGAGTAGGCAACGATCAGAGAACCATTGTTCAACAGTTGTAAAAGCTTTTTGAGTGATTGACTGTAGTTCAGTTTGTGAATTAGCGGTGCAGATAATAGTAGAATTGTCTGCATATTGTATGCAGGTAGTATATGGGATAGCTAATTGGAGGTGATTAATAAAGATGGAAAATAGGAGGGGGCCTAAGATAGAGCCCTTAAGGTACACCTAGAGAGATAGGGAGGAGATTGGACAGTGCATTTTTCCAGAGAACTGCCTGTTGGCGGTTTTCTAGGTAAGATGTAAACCAAGTTAAGGAAGGAGGATCAAGTGAGAGAGATTTTAGTATGTGCAAAAGAAGTTTATGGTTTACCATGTTGAAAGCTTTAGATAAGTCAATGAAGATAGAGGATGATAGGTTATTATTGTTACGGTTATAGTTGATGGAGTTGGTAAAGGAGAGTAGAGCTGCGGTAGTACTGTGGGAAGGTCTAAATCCATGCTGACAGTTCGCAAGTAGGTTGTTATGCAGAAGGTGGTTAAGAAGTTGCTTATGGATACATTTTTCCATGATTTTAGCTATGGGTGATAGGAGTGCTATAGGACGAAAGTTAGACAAGTCATTAGACTTACCTCCTTTGTGAAGTGGGATGATGTGCGATATCTTCCAAATAGATGGGAAAATACCTTCCTTTAAGGATCTATTTATCAGAACAGAAATGGGATAGGCAATAGGTTTGGCTCCTATTTGCAAGAATTCTGCAGGAAGTTTGTCTGCAGAAGGAGTAGTAGGTTTTAGTTTACACAGTAAAACATTAACTATATGTGAAAGTGTGTACTGAAGGCCAATTGGCTGAGGCACAATGAGTGCAATAGACACATTCCAACAGCATGCAGTGGAAGCAGCCATGCCTCTAATATACTGGGGGTTTGACCATGACATAATTCGCCCTTAAGTAGTTAGCCATCTGATGGTAAAAGCTAATGCGTTTGGCAATCTAGTTAGAAATCATTTGATGACTGACAGCCCTTCATGCCATGAAGCAAAGAACCTAACACTGGCTTCTCTTTTTGAATTTGTGCACCAATTTCGAGTAACACGCAAAATGACAGTGGGTTTTCAGTATGCTTAAAAGGCCTCTTTTTCCTTGGTTTCTGCCATTGCAAAGAAAGCCAGGAGATGACTGGACTAGATCAGGGACAACTCAGAAGCCACCTTAGAAAGTATAAAATCATTTTGTGGAACTTAATCCTTCTAAAACATCAGACATGTTTTCCTAACAAACGGCCTGTAATGCTAAGATCCAATGTGCAGAGGGGATTGCCACCACAGAAAACATCTTACAACAAATGAACCCCAACATAAGCTTTGTGGCACAGATTAAAAGCCCCGACTACAACACAGGTGACAAAAAATTGACTACCAAACTGATTGCCACATAACCTAATTAGGGAAAGTGGCAGTGGGTGGGAATGTCCATAGTGGGGGAAGGGAGGCAATCTTCTGGAAGGCTAGGTGTACACAGCGTGCAGTGAACAGGCCAACAAACTGCACTCAGCTCTGCTAAGCTACATTCATGTGGTAGTCTTAAAACGTGTGCATCAGCGCATACACTCACAGGAAAGGCACATCAGGTCTCTCATCTGTGACTGTGCACGTCAGCCACTGGTGAAGGGGACACTGTTAAAACGAAAACCCCTCATGTCTAATTAGATAATAGCTACTTTGTAATGGGTTCTTTACCCAATGATGGGAACAAAAAAGCACTGCCATGCTACAGCAGGGACATGATGGTTGGCAGGCAAAAAGTACAAAAAAAGATTTTTCATTTCTTTAGTTTCATTTGTTAACCAAGATAGATT
Organism: Protopterus annectens; assembly: GCF_019279795.1. Lineage (NCBI taxonomy): Eukaryota > Metazoa > Chordata > Ceratodontiformes > Protopteridae > Protopterus > Protopterus annectens. The sequence goes on from NC_056737.1 coordinate 1,351,175,758, forward strand.
TTTTCACTCCAGATAACTATTTTCAATGGAGGAAACTGGCAAGGAAACAATGTAATGACATTGTTGAAAAGAAATGTCCACTACAATCAAGAGACTGTAGTGTGGATTCTGTTCCTGTAAATAACTGTATTCATGAAATAGAAAACAAGTCCAGTGCTCCTGTTTCTGTCCCCATTGCCAAAACATGAAATGGCAATACGTATGGCTAGTGATTTGCAGGAGAAGGGCATAAGTGGTGCTAGACTAAGTTGTATGCTGTGGCAGCTGCTGATGGTGCAAGTGGAGCTTCAATTGCAATGAGAAAAATAGGACTGATGGTCAAGATTTCTATAAAAGAGGGCAGATTATGCCAATAAAAATAAAATAGAGTCTGCATGCTTCCAGCACTGGATATGTGATTAACCAATTGCTATAATGTGGACAAGGCTTTAAAGGAGCTGGCAATAAGTCAGTTACATACAGCATCTGAAGAGTTTGCTGATGTGACTTTTGAAATTTACATGCAAGACAGTAAATTTCTTAACCTGTTTTATGTAGCTAGAGATAAGTTGGCATGTTAAAATTATGAAATTTAAGAAATTACTGTGCAGGTTAAAAAGAAAATTAGTATGCAGTTTCATACTGATATTTCCAAGGAAACAATGAGAATGTTTGCTGGACAGCTGCAAAACTGTAACGGCTCTAAATAAACGGATGCAAGGAGAACATGGAATTGGGGGAGTGGGAAGCTTGGATTATATTCGGTGTTAAAGAAAAAGCATGGTTATGTAAGTTAAAACTTACCATAACAGCAGATGTTCAAAGGACCACTACTGCAGTAGCCTTAGCTATATGGGTTATATATCCTGTCAAGGAAATATCCAGACAGCTTCCAAAGCTTCAGGGCTCCTTCCAACTGCCCAAACGGTCAGGTATCTCAAACTGTGCTGACTATAAGACAAGCTTGTGTGTGAAGCCCTTCAGAGCTTTACTGCTAGCAAAGAGAGGGAGGCGGAGTCCTGCAAGGACAATTCTAGGAACCAAAAAAAAAAGTGTCCACACCCTGGCAAAAAAAAAAAAAACATAACAAAAACCAAAGGGGGTGGACGGAGGGAGTAGCTACTGCTGCAGTGATCATTTGAACATCTACTGTTAAAGTAAATGTAACTTGCACAACTGCACTATGTTCAGCCTATTGATCACTGCTGCAGTAGCCTCAGCTATATGGGTAGATAACCTTAGCTAACTATATTTGGCAAGTGGAAGGAGAAGAGTCCAGGAACACTTGGAGAATGCTTGTGTAGGTCCAGAACAAACTTTGCTAGGATCAATCAAGCTTGTAGTGCTTTGTAAAAGTATGTACTAAGTAGCAGCTTCTAGAACAGAACCCTTTCCAAAAAGCCATAGAAGAAGCTAAGGCCCTGGTAGAGTGGGCCTTGACTCTACCTGGAATAGTTTTGTTATGGTTAGACAACCATTTGGAAATAATCTGTTTTAACACAGGTTGCTCATTCTTATCTTCACAGGAAATGAACACTTTGATCTGAAAGACTTGGTTGTGTCAAGATAGTACCAGAGTTGCCTATGGACATCCAAGGTATGGAGTATCATTTCTCCCTCATTTATAGGTTCAGGAAAGAAAATGTGAAGATGGACTGTTTGGCTTAAAGTAAACCCAGATACCATTTATTTCTCATAGAAACCATGTTCCTATGTAAAATGGGATAGTTTTGACTCAATGTAAGAGCTTGCAACTCAAGATACCCTTCTTGCAGAGGTCAGATCAATCAGTAACACTGTTTTCCAGGTTAAGGACCTCAAGTCACAGAGATTAGCTGGTTTAAATACAGCAAGTCTTAACTTCTCTAACACAAAATTAAAATCACCAGAAGGGGTCACAGTTTTTTTGAAGACCTCTTACGCAAAACCCCTTTTAAGATCATTTTGACACAAGACTGCATTGAAAGAGGAGGCTCCATGGGCAGACATGCTGAAATGGCCGATAAATGAACCTTGATAGAAAAAAAAATAAAAAAGGCCATAGAATAGCAACTCACAACAATATTGTAAAACCAGAAAACCTTCCCTCCACAAAACGACACTGATACATACCTATCAATTTTGGCAACACCTTTTCCATTCTTTTAGCTAGTACAGGCATACATTTTATAATCATGCCTTAAAACTGAAATGAGTCTATATGACGCCAAGTCTGACAGGTCTTTACAGTCTTTAGGTAATACAGTCACCAGAGATTTCTTCCAAGATGTTGGTACTTCCCATCCTATTAAAATGCAGTTAAAAACCGCCAGATTTTTATCATTTTCTTCCCTCCTAACTTCTACAGGAATACCAATCGTATGTTTCCCGGAACCTTCCTGAAGATTGATTATACATCACCATTTTTTTATCTCATCTCATCCTATCTTAACTGTAAGTTGACACTCATCTACCCCAAACTTTGGCATAATTAAGTCTTCCATAAACATTTCAACTTGTGCTCTTACTTAATGTGAAATATAGCTTTTATCCAGTCTAACCCAGTGATTGTACCCTGGGGAATAACATGCAAAGTCTGTCAGAGTTCCTACTACTGAATTCACATTTCCCATACAAAATATTTCCATGTCTTCAGAAATTGACACTCTTTTGTTATATTTTCCCTTCTAAGTCGCCCGATACATCCTCACTACTGCAAATCAAATTCCAGTCCCCACCTATAAGTAACATGAGCTGCTGAAAGCGGATTACTTCTACCAAAAATTTTCGATTCAATAATAGCAGCTTTTGGTGAAATATAAATGTATGCCAGAGTAATCCTCCTACTTGGCAAAAGCCTCGTACTACCACAAATCTAACATTGTCCTTTTTTTCTCTCTATCACCACTGGAGATCTTCTAGCAATTAATATAATTATTAATTTTCCTTTGTCTCTGATATTCTGCTATTCATCCTGAAATCCTTTCTTTGTAAATAAAATTCACATGCTGATTTCTTTCCAAATGAGTCTCTTGTAACACTGCTGCTTGCACTCTACATTTCTTAATTAAAATTCATTACTCTTTCCTTTTTGTCTATACCTGTTAAGGCCAGTTATGTTCCAAGATAATATGGACAGGGCAGCCATTATGATAAAAAGCTATTGTTCAGAGCTCTTATACTTGTTAGCTTTTTGAATGTGTACTTCCAACTGTTGTGTTTCATGCACACACTTGTATTTGCCAGTCTGAATTGTATACAGTTGTCACATTTGTCCACAGTTTTCATTTTAATGAAACCCCTCAAACATGAAACTAAATACATTTTCAGAACATCACATCCTCTATTAACTTGGAACTAACACGCAAATCTAGGTATATATTAAAAAAATAAAATAAAGTTTAACCCTCCAGATAGAAACACTTCCCCAACTCGACAGCTACACCCCCACAAGCACTACCTAACCTACAATTAAGATTACCCCTGCTAAAGTCCAAGGCACAACCAGTATTCCCACTTAAACTGATTGGTGTCTGTTCTTTCATTATCTCCAATTTCCCTCCCAGATGTAAAAAAATATAGCTTGTACGCTTTTAGAAAATTAACTTTTCGCACAAAGAAAAAGTGCACTGGCCATCTTTAAATAACACCAAATTGTACACTGTTCTATTAAATGCATTAAAATATTAATACTGCTAGGGAGATTACCATCTCTTATTCACTTCCTATAATTTTAAACCTTCCACTGAACTGCTTACCACTGCCATGGTACCTTCAGATTTTGCATTTCCCTCAGCAGAAAGCACAATTGGTCAAGTAACCTCCCCATACCAGTAGATGTCCGAATGATCAATGCTGCAGTTGCCTTAGCTATGGGAGTGGGGGATAGGGTATATCCAGCCAAGAATATTACAGCTGGCCAGCTTCGGGGCATCTTCCACATGTACAAACTGTCAGGCAGCTTGAGCCAAGATGACTATAATAGAAGTTTGGGCACCAAGTCTTTAAGACCTTTCCTGCCAAGAGAGAGGGGGAGACTGGGACCTGAAAGGACAATGCTAGAAAGAACAAAAAAATAACCACGCCCTGTCATAAACAACATACCAAAAAGAAGGAAGGATGAAGGAATGGAAAGGCTGCTGCAGCAGTTATCACTCCCACATAAACTTTATGGTAAGTTTACTTACACAACTATACTATGTTCATCATATTGTCCACTGCTGCAGTACCCTTAACTATATGGGGAAATTACACTAGCTTACTACATTTCAGAAGTTAAAGGAGAATAGTCGCCGAGAAAGGTCTTTGCAAAACCTGATCTAAATTTAGAGAAAGAATATAATATAGTGCTTTGCAAAAGTGCGTACAGAGCAACAAGCTGCTTCTAGAATAATTCTAGAATCCAACCCTTTCAAAAAAGCCGCATATGAAGCCAAGGCACTAGTAGAGTGGGCTTTGATTTTTCCTGGAATAGTTTTGTTGTGGTGAATATAACAAAGGCAAGAGCCTTGGATAACCATTTTGAAATGCTCTGTTTTGACACAGGTTTTTGTTTCTTACCTTCACAAGAAATTAATCCAATTAGTCAATTATGTCAACAGTACCAGAGTCATCTTTGGACAGCCACTGTTTGCAGTATCTCTTCTCCTTCAGTTTTGGGTTCAGGAAAGAAAAATGGAAGATGGATAGTTTGGCTTAAAGTAAACTTGGATACCACTTTAGGTATAAAAATGATTAGTACTCAAACACCCCGTCTCTGTGGAAAATGAGGAAGGATTGACTCACCATATCATCTTACAGAGGTCAGAGCAATCAGTAGAATAACTGCTTTTCATGTTAAGAACCTCAAGTCAACCAGATTAGCTGGTTCAAATGGTGCAAGTGTTAGGCTTTCTAACACAAAATTAAGATCCTGAGGAGGGGCCACCAGTTTTCTTGGAGGCCTTTTATGCAAAACCCATTTTAAAAACAGGGTATTAGACTGCACTGAATGAGGATGATCCATGGGCAGACATGCTGAAATAGCTGGTAAATTAACCTTGACAGAGAAGTAAATAAGACCATAGAATATTAATGCACAAATACCTTTAAACCAGGGGACAGCTAGCCCTGAATGTGTGATGTTTATACTGTTGGCATCAACTAGTAAACCTTTTCCATTTGCTAATATACAATTTTCTTGTAGCTGCTAAACATCCCCAGTAAAGAGGTGCCTAAAAGGAAATACGACCCTATTATCCAGACAGTCCACTGAAACTGATTGGTGTCAGGGTGCATCAAACCTTCTTGTAGGATTACATCCAGTCTGTGAGGAAACTTGTGGTAATTGCCCCTACCCATTTCTGAAAGAATGGAGTGTGACATCCCAACTCTGGGAGAGTAATCAAGAAGCCTGAATCCTCACCACTGACACTGGAGAGGGACATTCACTTGGAATACAAATGGATACACTCCATATTTCCATATGCAGACCTCTGAGACATCAAGCACAATTTCCCTTAAGAGCACACAGTGAATCCCCCAGGTCCACAATAAGACTCCCCACTGGCACAGCCGTAGGGTTAAGTCCTCAGCATAGTGTCCAAGCCAAGTCCTCCAGCCCCCTTTCTTTGAAACCAGTTAATTTTCCTGTTCCAAATATCTGAGACACACACACACACACATGCACACACATTTAATTTTCACTCACACACACACACATCCACCCACCCCTGTGAAAGGCTAGCACAAATTATAGTCTGTACAAAGTTGGTAGGGTGGGTAAAGTAGATTCACTGCCACCAGTCAGTTACTATAAGGCTGTTAAAAGGGAATCCAATTATACTGACTGAAGTTAATACTAATACCAATGGTAATGCTGAGCAAGTAGTAAGACTTTCAGAAGTGGCCACAGTGTCACTAATAGATACAAGTACTCTCAAAGGTTAAAATATTTTCTAAAGGACCAGCCACAATGAAAAGTTTAACAATATTTAATAATAAATAACAGAACAAGAAAATATGAAATATCTAAAACACCAGAGTTTCAACCATAGGAAATATTAAAATAACACAGATGAATAGATTCACACAGACACAGAAAAACAGTACTTAAATAATCTCTACTTTCCCGACTACTCTATAGAGTTACCATTCCCTGGTTCACTTACTAGAACAGTCATAGCAAATCTATGACATGCGTGTCAAAGGTGACACACCATGATGTTTTGGGTGACACCAGTGTTCACCAACACCCAAGTTACCAAAGAAACTGAATGAACAAAAATACAAGAAATGTGTGACCCTGCACTTCTTTATTAAAATTTATTTATTTATTTATTTTTTTATTTTACATTTGTTGACCGGGCTAGTCCAGCTGGATATATATCCGTTTACAGTAGAGGCCCGGGGAGAAAAGCTCCAGTATGGACAAAATAACAGAGATTAATAACATTTTTCTTAGTAGATTTATACAAGGTACAAGAAAGGATAACTATCACATTTTAAAAAATAAGTACAAGTTAAAAACAAAAAGCAAAATCTACCTAGTAAAGTTATTCAGAGATCTAGGAGTACTTTAGTATTCACCTCTCAATTCCAGAAACCTTCAGGTAGGGCCAGTAAGGGGACAGGAATAAAAAATAATAAGGTGTGTTGAGCCATACTTTTAATCGGGATTGGTACAGGGACATAGCCATTGAGAAGTAAGGTGTCCTTTGATTTGTCTTTTGAAGAGAGGTGGACTGAAGAGTCGCTATTTCTTGAGGATTAGATTCCAGTGTTTACCTATGGAATTAGAAAATAGTGCATCACCAGCTTTGTTATGTGATTTAGTAATAGATACTAGAAACTTGTTGGCAGAACGAAGTGTGTTTAGGTTCTTATATGGAGAGATAAGTTTAGCCAGACTTGGAGTATTTTCAGGAAGTGAAGGGTTTTATGAATTATAAGTAGTTGTTGGTAAAGTAATTGGTTATTTAGTTCTAGCCAATTTAGTTGTTTCAGGTTATAACAGTGGTGGGTTCTAAGAGGAGTTGCATTAATGAATCTAGCTATACTGTTATAACATGTGGAGAGTTTATTGATGTTATTTTTAGAGAGTGTGGTATAAATGGTCGAAGCATAAAAAAGAGTGGAGAGCAGGTGGGTCAGTGCAATGGTTTTTCTGGCTGCTGGGGTAAGGAAAGGTTTAATTCTATAGAGTGTCCCAATTTTTTTATTCACAGCTTTAATAGTACTATTTATTTGTTCATCAAAGTTGAGATGGTTATCAATGGTTACCCCTAATAGTTGGTATTATCAGGGTTAATGCAGGTTGAATTATTTGAGGTGATAGTAAAGAGGTGTAGGATATTTATTAGTAGGAGTAAAGAGAAGGAGCTTTGTTTTTTTGGGATTAAGGAGGAGGCAATGCTGCATAAACCACTTTTCAACATTATGAAAGGTTGTCTGGGTGATGGACTGGAGAAAGGGAGTATTTGTGGCAGAGCAGATCAATGTCGAGTCATCTGCATATTGGATGCAGGTAGCTTGAGGTATATTCAAATATAGGTCATTAATAAATACCGAGAAAAGAAGGGGTCCAAGGATAGATCCTTGTGGAACCCCTACATTTACTGGAAGTAAAGATGAGAGGTTATTTTCCCATAGAACTGCTTGTTGTCTATTTTCCAGATAGCTTCTAAACCACTGTAGAGTATGAGAGCTTAAAGAGAGGTTATTAAGTTTGTCAAGGAGTATATTATGGTTAACCATATCAAAAGCTTTTGATAGATCTATAAATAGTGCAGATGAGAGAAGGTTACTGTTTCGATTTTTATTTATAGAGTCAGTAAAAGACAGAAGGGCAGTGGTAGTACTGTGATGGGGTCTAAAACCATGTTGACAGTCAGCTAGAAGGTTGTTTTGAAGAAGGTAATTCAGAAATTGTTTATGTTATTTAAAACCCAACAACAAGTCATTAACTAATGTTAATCAAATCAAATGTAACGTGTTACATGTTTTTTCAGTTCAATTCAAAATTACTATTAAAAGTAGGGTAACTTTTTGGTGCACTATTTTAAGCTCAGTTATCAGTGTGAATATAGCTTTCTCTATTTTAAGTCACTGATTTTTCTTTTACTTTTCAATATATAGCAGCACACATGATTGGACTGTATTTTTAAAATAAATGAATATGTATATAATTGTTTATCTTTTGCCAGCAGAAAGGTGACACGTCAAGACGGATATTTTCTGAATTTTTGACACACCTAGCCCAAAAGGTTCGCCATCACTGTACTGGAGCAAGGCAAGATAAAGTAAGTGAGGGATCCTTCAATGTAAGGTTCCAATAAACAGACTGCTCCTGAGAATTCAGTCTCCTTTAATATTAAAAACAATATTTCTGCATAGAATGGCATCATGTACATCTGGTCATCTGACTTCTGCTTCCCATAAAAACCCCTCTGCTAGAAGCTGTCAAGATTTGTCAAATAGGTATCACTAATACACACACACAGCCTTACTAAGATCTGCTGCAGCTCCTGGAAGTCTTCTCAGTAGTAATTAGTTCACCTCAGTGATAATACAAAATGCTTTCTAGTACAAACATTTTTTGTCTCTGGCTGCAACTGGAACTGTAAGAAACATCTTTATAGCCTAGGCCCAGTAATTTAATTTTCTTATTATTTCTCAAAGTCAGGTGGATTGAGATTAACCTCTTCTGTTCCAGTATCCTCTGTTACAATATATACATTTAAACAATTACAATAATTCATGCAGATTTCTTTGCTGCCCAGCAGGACACACTGATGATGCATTTTAACACAAGCAGCTTTACGTATACATTTTTCAACACAAGCATCTGTACAAACCAGTTTGATATAGAAATGACATATACTTCTTTACAAAATTCCAGCTAGCTGTGCTGGCATATGTTACACATCCACTGCTCTACTTCTCCTGGCATTGCTGACAGTACCTCCTATAGTCACATAGAGAATCACTGCTGCCTGGGCCAGAAGGGAGTCAACAGAATGATCTTTGGGGATTCCTTCTGAATATTAAGTAACCTGGATATTAGTGGAAAGGATGGAAAAGCATACAGGATCATTCCTGTCCATGGAAAAGAAAAGCAATCCTTCTTCCAGGCCTTCTTGCATAGTGTTTGGGAGCAAAATCTTACCCGGTGATTGTTCAGATTGAAGGTAAAAAGGTTTGCTTGAGGAACATAACACAGTTGAAACAAATTTTTGAAGACCCCCTGATCTATTTTCCACTCGTAAGGGTCTGCTCTTTTCCTGCTCAGTCTGCCTGCCACACAGTTTTGCATGATAAAATGCAGGATGCCTCTACTCAGATCATGGCTAATCAGAGGGGGTACAACCTGGATCCCCTTGCCTATGTACCACATGACTTTGTTATTGTCTGTAACAACTTGAAGAGGTCCCAGGAACCAAAGATGAGTCAGAGAGTTGACTACCTTGATCATGGCAAACATTTCTTTTAATGTGCTTGTGTCTGTCCTTCATGTCCCACACACCTTGCACTTCTACCGTTGATGAAATTGCTCCCCAAGGAAAGTCAAACAATGATGGAGAAGGAAAGATCCAGACTTGGGGCTATTAATTGTCTCCATCAAGTGACAGTGACTTCTCTTCTGAAGAACCCCAGCACTAGGATCCAAAAAGACAAAGGGTGTTGGTGTTGGGACCAAAGAACCTTCAGATTCCACATGAAGCTATATAATGATGTCTTTCCAGGAGTACCATGAGAATCATAAAAGCAATGAGACCCCAAATTATAAGGTATTCCATGCAGTGACCAAAGCCTGAGTGGAAAACTCTAAAAAAGGACTGAGATATAGATCTGTTTTCCTGTGTATAAAAAGCTATTCGATCTTTGATGTTGGACATTCCAGAAACACAATCTTATGAGGAGGAGTCGAGAAAGACTTCTAAATGTCCTCATAGAATCCCAGCTTCGACAAGAGATCTCTGTCATCCAAAACAGATTCCTGACACTTTCAAAAATACTCTGCAAAGATAAGCAAGTCATCTAAATACGGAAAAAAAGTGGATATCTTGTAGCCTGCAATGAGCTATAACTAGAATTGGACATTTTGTGAACACTTGGTGCTCTGGATAGCTCAAAGGGTAAGGCAGAGAATTGATAATGTGATCCAGAATGCATATCATTAAAGATCATCCGAAGTCTGTATGAACAAGAATGTGATAAGGATCTTTTAAATCTAGTGTTACCATAAAACCTGAACATGGAATAAGACTGTGAAGTGAAAAGTTTGAATTTGGGCACGATCACAAACAGGTTTAGGAAAACTTATTCCAGAACTGCTCTCAAGTGTTTTCCTTCTTTGGCACTAAAAAAATCCTTAAATAAAATACCTTTCTCACCAGGGAAGGGGGAACTTGTTCCAACACTTCTCTGGAACAACATGTAATGAAGGACCGGGGGGAACAGAAGTGTGTGATCTGGAGGATGAGGAATTAACCCCTGGAAAGGAGGAAGTTCCTCCTATTGCCTTGTCTAAACAACCCATTTGTCTGAAACTGTTACCAAAGAAAAAAGTGGAGATACATAACGTCTGGAAGAAAAAAATGGCTGCCAGGGTGGGATGGGGGAACAAAATCTCAGTCGTATTGACATTTTGGACTTTCCTTGTTTTGAGAGTTTCCAGAATTCTTCTGGAAACCCATGAGCTATTTCTTCTTACACATCTGTTTAGCTGCATTTTGTTGAGACTGTTTGTTTTTACCACAAGTGGACGAGAAATTAGAAAATCACCTGTAAAATTTTGAAAAGGAGGACTGAATAATGAATTCGCTGGATCAGCTTAACCTTTACACCACACTTTTTGGATTACCTCTGCAGCAGAAGGGTCAAACACTAAATTTATGTTTAAAGGAGAATTTAAAATCTCATTTTTCTCATCATCTGAGCAGTTCTGAGAAAGCAGCCATCCAAACTTCCACTAAACAGCACCAGTGGCTATAGACCTTGAAGAATTAACAGAGTCATACACATACTATATACACTCACTAGCAACTTGAATAGAAGAAATTAAATTATTTAAAATCAGACACTTCCTTACAAGTCGATGACATGATGAGGAGGTTGGACATCCTATGTATCCAAGAGATGAGATGGAAGAGCAGTGCAGAAAAGAAACTTGGCTTGGGATCCAGAGTCTACTACTCAGGTGGAGGGCAAGCTAGAAATTGTCTAGGAATTGTGCTGAGAGAGAGGCTTAAGAAGGCAGGAAGGGATATCATCAGAATTAATGACAGACTCATGGCAGTTGGACTCCAGTGTAATGATAGGGCAATCCTCATAATCTCAGCCTATGCCCCAGAGCAGGGTTGCGATAGTGAGGAAAAAAAGAGTGCATTCAGACAGCAGTTGTAGGACCTACTAGATAAAGCAGGACAACATGAACTGGTACTGATAATGAGTGACTTGAATGCACATATCGGGACAGATAGAACAGGATATGAGGACTGCCTGGGTCCACATGGTTGGGGCAACAGGAATAAAGAAGGAGAAGCCATTCTAGACTACTGTATGGCAAAAGCTTGATAGTAGCCAACACATGGTTCAGAGAGAGAGAGACAGTCACAAGATCACATACAAGAGTAGTCACCATGAAACTCAGGTAGACGTCCTCCTAGTAAGGAAAAGGCATTGGGGCAGAATCCATGATTGCAAAGTCATCCCCAGTGAAACAGTCAGCCCACATCATAAACCACTAGTTGACACAATCAGCTGCAAGCAGTGGTCAGAGAAGAGGCTGAAGACCTAGAAGGTGACTGGAGAGAAAGTACAATAGTTCAAGGAAATACTCAGGGCTCTAGCACCCCAAAAAGAGGAGAAAATAGGTGGAGTTGAAGAAGAATGGCAGTGCCTAAAAACAGCATGTGTTAGGACTACAGAAAGGTTACGTGGCCGAGCTGGGTATGGAAATAAGGTATACAAGAAAAGCTGGTGGTGGAATGCAAAACTAAGGAAGTCATCAAAAGAAAAAAGGAGTGCAGGAAGAAGTGGGGGACAGAAAAGAATGACCAGGCCAGGAAGGACTACTGGCTGGCTAACAAAGAAGCTAAGAAAGAAGTTGCAATAGCAAAGAAAAGAGCATCGGAGGCACTGTACCATCTTCTTTAAAGTGACTCAGTAAGGGGCACAATGAAACTATATCAGGTTAAAAGGCAAAGAAAGAAAGATAAAAAAAAGAGGTAGTCGGACACCCTTCATAAAGGATGCCAGCAACAACCTGCTCACCAGCCCAGAGGACATCAAAGGCAGCTGGAAGGAATATTTCCAGCAGATTCTGAATGAAGAAAACCACACAGAAGCTGTACTGCTCAGAAACAGCCCACGATGAGAGAAGAGGTGCCCACCCTAGAAGTAAGAACAGCACTAACGAAGATTAACCCAGGGAAAATAGCAGGCTCAGATGAGGTCACAACAGATATAATAAAGATGCTGGGTAAGCTAGGGGAGAAAATGGATCCTGAGGATACTAATAGCAGTGTGGAGAGAAAGGCATATCCCAAATGACTGGAGGATAAGCATACCTGTGCCAGTGTACAAAAACAGAGGGGACATCTACAACTATGGGCAGTACAGAGGCATAAACTTAAAACATTGCATGAAAGTTCTAGAGAGGGGGACTGAAACGAATAAGCAGAGTAGTAGAATGTATATATACACACACACACACATATATAGATATATATATATATGTGTGTGTACAGATTCACTTTATAATTTCGAAATATTGAAATACTGAATTTCAGTATTTCTAAATCATAAAGTCGAACATCCATAATCCCGACAGCAAACAATTGCGAAAAAATCACAAACACATACAAACCATACACCACACAACATATACATCGTCCAACCCACACTACAACAAACAAAACACATACAAACACAAAAACACAAGCAAACCTACACTACATGTAAGCAGGGGGGCAAGCAGCACTGCACTTCCCGTGTGAGGGGCTGTACCCCCTACTTATATATACTAACTCCGAGATCACACAAAAAGACACAAAACAAAAAAAACCCACACATTTCACAATCCCTTGCACACACACAAACATAACACATATACATACATTCAAACATTCAGACATAATCAAACTCCCACTTACCTTCAATTGCACCTACATCCATAGACGATACACTCCCAACACTGCACGCCACATACTGCAAGCCATAACTGTGAATTCAAGATATTCAAATTCGGGATTATGCACTTTCGCGATTTTCAGTTTTCGACTTCATGATTTTGAAATACTGAATTTCGGTATTTCGAAATTATAAAGTGAACCCATATATACACATACATATATATATATATATATATATATATATATACACACACACACACATACTCACATATACATATACACACACATGCATATATATCCATGTTTACGTATCCATATATAGCATGTATACGTTTACCCCGGGTATCACTTCTGTGTCACTGTTAGACAGAGGCAGAGTATACTAACCTCGAAAAAGGGCATATCAAAATTCATTTAAAATGGATGGCAAAAAC